>NW_012115533.1:4061503-4064706 GCF_000951035.1 Colobus angolensis palliatus
CACTTTATGCACATGTACCCTAGAACTTAAAGTATAATAATAATAAAAAAATTGTAATAGATTTACAAAATTTAGCAGCAAATTGGAACATATTATTAGAGAAAATTGTTTAATTACAAAAGAAAGGAAAAGAGGAGTTACAAAACCAGAACACAAACAATATAATGACAGTAGTGTTTACTTATAAACAATGAAAAGAATGCAAGTGGGTGCAATTCTCCAATTAAAAGGCATAAATAAGCTGAATGGATAGAGACAAGACCCAACTGTATGCTGCCTACAAGAAACCCACTTCACCTACAAACATTGACTGAAAATAAAAGGATGAAAAAATATATTTAATTCAACTGAAAATCTAAAAAAGCAGTAATTGCTATACTAGTCAAATAAAACAGACTAAAAATCAGATTGCACAAAGAGATAAAGAAGGTAACAGTATAATGATAAACAGTTTAATTTAGCAAGAACATATAACAATTATAAATATGTATGCACACCACACCAGAGCTTCCAAGTACATAGAGCAAACATTAAGAGATTGACAGGGAGAGATCAACTGTAATATAATTATAGTGAGGAATTTAAGAATTTACTCTTAGTATGGACACATCATCCAGACAGAAAATCAACAAATAAGTATCAGAGACAAGCTGTACACTAGACCTAATATATCTAACTGACATTTACAGAATATTTCACACAACTGCCACAGGATTTAAATTCTTTTCATCAGTACATGGAACATTCTTCAGAATAGACCACATATTAGGCCACAAAACAAGTCTCAACAAATTCAAAACAGCAGAAATCATATAAAATGTCTTTTCTGAGCACAATGGGAAAAACTAGATATCAAAAACAAGAGCAACTTCTGGAACTTCATAAAAATTTAAAAATTAAACAACATGCTCCTGAATGATCAATGAAACAATGAGGAAATAAATAAAGAACTAAAAATTTCTTGAAACAAATGAAAATGGAGATACAACATAACAAAATCTATGATATACAGCAAAAGCAGTAGTAAGAGGAACGTTTATATCAATAAATGCCTATATCAATAAATAGGAAGACTTCAAATAAACAACTTAATGATGCACTTCAAGGAATTAGAAAAACAAGAACAAATTAAACCACAAATTAGTAGAAGGAAAGAAATAATAAAGACCAGAGCAGAAATAGGTAAAATTAGGACTAATAAATACAGAAGATCAATGAGACAAAAAGTTGATTTTATGAAAAGATAAACAAAATGGACAAAGCTTTACTTAGATAAAGAAAAGAAGAGGAACAATCCTAATAACTAAAATAAAAAATGAAGAGACATAGTAACTGAAACAACAGAAATACAAAAGTTCATTACAGATTATTATGCCAACATATGGAAAACCTAGAAGAAATATAGATAAATTCTAGAATACCTTCAACCTATGAAGATTGAACCACGAAGATATAGAAAACCTCAATAAATCAATAACAAGTAATGAGATCAAAGTCATAACAAAAAGCCTACCATCAATGAACAGCCCAGGACCTGATGTCTTCAGTTCTGAATTCTACCAAACATTTAAAGGATGATTAATACCAATTCTACCCAAACTCTGAAATCAGCAGAGGAGGGAATACTTTTAAACTCACCCTTCCAGCCCCACTTTACCCTGATACCAAAATTAGACAAGCACACATCATAAAAAGAAAACTGCAGGCTAATATCATTGATTAACATAGATGCAAAAAGTCTTCAAAAAATACTAGCAAACTGAGTTAAACAATATATTGAAAAGATTATTCATCATAGCCAAGTGGGATTTAACCCAAAGATGAAAAAATGGTCTAACATATGTAAATCAATAAATGTGATACTTCATATTAACAGAATCAATAACAAAAAGTATGATCACCTCAATAGATGCAGAAAAAACATTTGATAAAATTCAACATACCTTCATGATAAAAACTGTCATCACTCTGGGTATAGAAGGGACAAATCTCAAACTAGTAAAGGTCATATATAACAAACTCACAGTTAGCATTGCACTGAATGGGGAAAAATCAAAGGCCTTTTCCTTTGGAACAAGGTCAGGATACCCACTTTCACTACGTTTATTCAACATAATACTGGAAGTCTGGCCAGAGAACTTTGGGCAAGAGAAAGATTTGTGCATCCAAATTGAAAGGAGTAATTCAAATTAGCCTTGCTTACAGACAATATGATCTCATACTTAGGAAAACCTAAAGACTCCACTACAAACCTCTTAGTACTGATAAAAGAATTCAGTAGGGTCACAAGGCACAAAATCAATATATAAAAGTTAGTAGCATTTACATATGCTAACAGTAAACAATCTGAAAAATAAATCAAGAATGCAGTCTCAATTACAATATCTACAATTATAATACCTAAGAATCAATTTAAGCAAAGAAAAGAAAGATGTATACTTCTAGGAAAACTGAAACACACTGATAAAAAATATTAAAGAGCATGAAAACATCCAAAGATATTCCATGCATGTGGTCTGGAAGAACTAACATTGTTAAAATGACAATAATACCCAAAGAAATTTACAGATCCAATACAATCTCTATCACAATACAAAATACCAGTAACAGTCATTGCATAAATAGAAAAAAATATTCTAAAATGTATATGGAACCATGGAAGTCCCCAAATAGCCAAAGTAATATTGAGCAAAAAGAACAAAGCTGGAGGAATCACAATACCTTATTTTAAGTTATACTACAAAGTTATAGTGATATGGTTTGGCTGTGTCCCCATTCTAAATCTCATCTTGAATTGTAATCCCCATAATCCCCATGTGTCAAGGGTGGGACCAGGTAGAGGTAATTAGATCATGGGGGTTGTTTCCTCCATGCTTTACTCATGATAGTGAGTCTCATGAGATCTCATGGTTTTATAATCATCTGGCATTTCCACTGTTGCACTCTCTCCATCCTATCGCCCTGTGAAGAAGATATCTGCTTCTCCTTTGTCTTCTGCCATAATTGTACGTTTCTTGAGGATTTCCCAGCAATGTAGAACTGTGAGTCAATAAAACCTCTTTCCCATCAGGTGCAGTGACTCACGCCTGTAATCCTAGTACTTTGGGAGGCCAAGGCGGGTGGATCATCTGAGGTCAAGAGTTCGAGACCAGCCTGGCCAACATGGTGAAACCCCATCTCTACTAAAAATACAAAAATTAACC
>NW_012115533.1:4065966-4072618 GCF_000951035.1 Colobus angolensis palliatus
TTTTCTCTCATGTGTGGCAGCTAAAAAATTTACCTTATGGACATATAGAGTAAAATGATAGTTATCAGAGACTGGGAAGAGTAGTAGGAATAATGAGAGAGTTGGTTAATGGATAAAAAATATAATTAGATAGAATAAATAATATCTACTGTTCCGTAGCACAAAAGAGGAACTATAATTAACAATAATCTTTTATATATTTCAAAATATCTAGAAGAGTGGAATTGCAATGTTCATAACACAAAGAAGTAATAAATATTTGAGGTGATGGATACTTGGTTATTAAACTTTTCATGCTTGTATCAGAATTTTACATGTACCCCATTAATATGTATTATGTATTCATAAAAATTTAAAATATGATTAATGTTGAATTATATAATGAGAGAACAGGAATCTGCTGGGACCTCTGTAGATTTCTGCCTGTCACACATGGATATCTTGATAAGGCTAGAAACCTGTATGTCTAGGTTTTACCTCACCCATGCAGGTGCATAATAAAATCAATTGTGAGATTTTATCCTCCTCAAGGGTTCTCCAAGGAGATGAGAATCCTGATAATCTGCACAACTTTATTATTCTCACCTTGTAGGAAATCTATGCCCTCTCTCTTTCTCTTATGCTTCCCCAAGCATAATATTCTCAATGAGGTGAGACTACCATAAATGACTGTTAGAGATGGGTCTTTAGTTGCCTTGTGTTTTGTAAGTTCTAAATTCCCATGCCACCCATTTGCTTGAGACAAGAAAATGGAAAAATTCTGGCTACATTTCTGTAGTAAGAAAGTAGAAGGAAAGCAAATACAAATCAATATCTCAAAAATTATCTCACAATATTGGAAAAGTAATGTTTTCGCATTTTTTAATTGAAATTGATCTGAAATTATTGATTCATTGGCAGAAGACTAAATCTTAAACTATGGAATAACCAGAATGAACAAAGCAGATGAAAGCAAAAACAGTTCTTAAAAGATTAATAAAGGGTTAAGTGCTTGTAATAGCTGTGACAGTTGCCATAGCAAAGTATCGCGAATTATATGGTTTATATAGCAGAAATTTTTCTCACAATTCGGGATGCTGGAAGTCTGAGATCAAGAGGCTGGCAATACCATACTCTCTCTGAAGGCATTAAGGAAAGGTCTTTCATCCAATCTTATCCCTCCTGAAAAATGATACACAGTGAGGCCAGAATTAGGTGGCAAAAATATAAACTTGGGCACTTTTCAATCTAATTACTATTTTCTTTAAGTAGCTCTGAACCTATCCATTTTGTGACCATGTTCATACAGTTTCTCCCTCTAGAATGGCATATCCCCAGCCATGCACAGTGTAATCCCACATCTGTAATCCCAGTCCTTTGGGAGGCTGAGATGGTTGGATCATGAGGTCAGGAGATCGAGACCATCCTGGCTAACATGATGAAACCCCATCTTTACTAAAAATACAAAAATTAGCTGGGTGTGGTGGCAGGCTCCTGTAATCTCAGCCACTCTGGAGGCTGAGGCAGAAGAATGGTTTGATCATGGGAGGTGGAGGTTTCAGTGAGCCAAGATTGTGCCAATGCACTCCAGCCTGGGCAAAAGAGCCAGACTCTGTCTCAAACAAAACAAAACAAAACAAAACAAAACAAAGCTACAGCCCCTTTCTGTTAGTATACATCTATACAATATTAAAGATTCAAATCAAAAGCCAGCTTTTTTTTTCCCTCAAAGTGTTCCTTGAATTCTGCAGGCAAATTTAGAAGTTTATTTTTCTAATGTTGCCATAAAACCATTTAATGGTTACAAGGTTTTGTCTAGGGCACACGGAAATTTGGATTCCAGAGGCCTAGAGCTTGTCTGGAGTCTATGAACCATTTGGAAGCTAATTTGAAGCTAATCCATAATTGGAGTTTAGGCATGTACAGACTTGCTTAATATACGTGAAGAATGCAAAGAATGTAAGACAGTGACTCCACTGTCTTTCCTTCATATTGCATAGTACACTTTGCTATAAACAGAAGTTTTACTTTGTAGGGTAGCACAAATTTCTTTCAATCAACCTTATCGCCATCAACATGCCATGGTGCTTACAATTCCCTGTATTTGATTGTCTTCGGTAGAGCGCTGTCTCCAGAAATCCTGTTGAAAGACATACAAGTTTTCCGAGAAACTGTACATTTCCAATTATGTTTGTATGTATCTCCTCTCCCTCACTCTTCTTCCACTAATGATGCTAAAGCTTTATTCATACAACACTCATTGTTTATGAAGTATCTCTTCAACAACTTTATTAAATGTTGATGATATCATAAGAGTTATTTTCTTAGAACTCTTATGAACATTTCAATTCTATGCTTGTCATCAAATATTTTCCAATGTTCTACTGGGCAGTACCCAAATCTCTTTTGAATTCACATTCATATAGCCTACATTGAAGCTATACCAAATAGTTACTTTAAAAAAAAAAAGATTTGCTCTTCAGTTATTAAAAGATGCTTCAGAATCATGTAAGAGGCATGTTAAACACAGATTGCTCGTTCTCATTCCTGGAGTTTCTCATTTAATAGTTCTGGGCTGGGACCAAGAATGTGCTTTCTAACAAGCTACTACATGATGCTGATGCCCCTGATTCCGGGAGCACAAATTTGAGAACCTTTTCTCTCAATATTTAGACCTCCATTTATTTATTCTTGATAAATTTTTTAGCATTGCTTTTCCTTCTATTTAGTTTTTCTTTTTTTTTAAATATGTCAAATGACACTTTCCTGAAAGTAGAGTGTTTTCAGAAAAAAAAAAAAGTTCATTCCTTTAAAATACACCTTAAAAAAAAAGCATTTAGAGACATATTTCTGTTTCTCTTTCAATAACACATACATGTTAAAAAACATTTTGAGACATATTATTATAATAGTCATTAGATATTTTTCCAATGTTTGGTTTTATATGTCTTTTACATCTTGAGAGATTTTTTTAGGCAATTAATCCCTAGAAGCCGTCTTGTATCTGGCAGACAGCAGATACACCATATCACCAAATGTACAAATAAATGATTGGATGGGAGATAAAATTATAGATAGATGATAGATAGATAGATAGATAGATGGATAGATAGATAATCTGACACTAGCCTTTTAGCATCATTTAGGATGGATTAATTTATCACAACTTCTAGTATAGAATATAAATATCCAAGAAACAAAATCTTCCAATTTTGGAGGATGATGGAATAATAATTCTGAACAGAAAGGGTTGGTTGGGCAAGGATAGTCTAAGTACAAGCACTAAGACATAAAAGTCAGAAAGATACTGGTAGGCCATGAACCCACAGGGAAAGGGCATATGAAAGGGGGATAAAGGGTAAATAAAAATATACCTTCCACTGCCTGGCTAATTTTGTATTTTTAGTAGCGATGGGGTTTATCCATGTTTTGTTGGTTTGTCTGGTCTCGAACTCCCGAATCACATGATCCACCCACCTCGGCCTCCAAAAGTGCTGGGATTACAGGCATGAGCCACTGCCCCTTGCCAAGACAATTTTTAAAATTCCTCTTAAAAATTATGAATTTATTTTGCATGCATTATTCTACACTGGATCAACTAAAAAATAGTCACATAAAATTTCCGAGGAAATCAGTAACAAAATCTAGGTCATTTTCTGAGCATATGTTTTAAAAATACAGGAAGCTAAAAATGACCAGAATCAGAACAAACTGTCTCAAAGAGTTAATTTACGTATATAATAAAAGGCTTTCTGTCTCTTATTTAACCAGAACTTTTTCTTGACTTCCCTCTCCCTTTCTCTAATACATATATATAGAAATATATATATTTATTCATATATAAAAACAGATATCTGTATAGATAAAATAATATTTTTATGGTCTTTTATAAAAAATTCATATGGATAAAAGGTAAAAACAGTCTTTTATTCCACGTACTATGCAAAACATTAATAACTTTCTGGGCACTATTCTACTAAAACAGAAAATCTGGTTGACCAATAACTATTATTGTGATATTGTATGTGTGTGTGTGTGTGTGTGTGTGTGTGTGTGTGCGCGTGCATCTGTTGTGGTAGATAAATAATCATTCAAAAACTGTTTTAGAAGCTACAAGGCAAAGTAGATTTAGAAAAAACAGTGAGGTTGAAACATATGCTCTTCTATTCACTATGCAAGCTTATGGCACATTCATTTTCTCATCTGTAAATTGAGGTAATAATATCTAATTTGCATATTTTATTTGAGTAACTATTAAGATAATATAAGTATCCCGTCTCACAAAAATTATTTCATAAGTAAAGACTTTATTATCATCATTTCCAGTATATAAATAATTATTACATACTTTGCCTCATACCCCCAGTACTTCTGCTAAACCCTGTGCAGAAAGGGTTAATTAAAATTCTTCTTAATCAAACTCTCTGCTAGTATTACATACTTGAGAGAAAGAACTGCAAGAAAGAACAAAGGAGGTATGAAATATCAGTTATTTTTACAGTACCATGGTGTATGTCTGAATTTGAGGATCTCCTTGGCTGACAGCATCTAAGAGAGAACACACTACAAAATAGGTTAAAAGTAATCAGAGATAAAAGCTATCTCTACATGCATCTATTTTAGGATATTCATGAAGATACCAATTTGAGAAGCTCTATTTTACTAGGCTAAAAAACAAACAAAATAGGAATGTAGCTGAAATTCACAAACATACAAACTCATCATGTATTTTACCACTTCCACAGCAATTATCCTTTTCCTGGCTTAGCTCTTTCTTTTCTCTTTAAATATACACTTTTAATTTGAACCTAAAAGTTATTTCATTAAAAATATGAAGAAAACAGTAAAAATTGAACCACACCATAATTTACCATAGGATAATTTACCATAATTACCCACAGTTTTATGTATCCTTTTTATTTTTTAAATATTTTTATTTTAGGTTCAGGGGTACACAAGCAGGTTTGTTATATACATAAACTCTTGTTACGGGGGTTTGTTGTACAGACCATTTCATGACCCGGGTACTAAACCTAGTATCCAGTAGTGATGTATTATGCTTCTCTCCCCACATCCGTCATTCTCCACCCTCAGGTAGGACCCCTTGTCTGTTGTTTCCCTGTTTGTGTCCACGTGTTCACATCATTTAGCTCCCACTTAAAAATGAAGTCATGTGGTATTTTGTTTTGTTTCTTCATTAATTTGCCAAGAATAATGGCCTCCAGGTCCATCTATGTGCCTGCAGAGAACATGATCTCATTCTTTTTTATGGTTGCATAGTATTCCATGGTATATATGTATCACATTTTCTTTATCCAGTCTACCATTGTTGGGCATTTAGGTTGACTCCATGTCTTGACTATTGGGAATGGTGCTGCAATGAACATACATGTGCATGTCTTGATGATAGAGTGATTTATATTCCTTTGGGTATATGCACAGAAATGAGATTGCTGGGTCAAATAGCTTCATTTTTATAAATACTTGCTATAGTAGCAACAAAGATAGAATGAACATATAATGAACACCACTGTATTCACCTGCAACATCTAAATGACAAGTTAGAACACTAATAGGAGCTACAAGCTTGTGTTCACTAACCAATTAAGATAGCATTATAATTTGGTTCTGCTTTTTTTCCCCTTTAGTTAGGTACAACAGGACTCTTATACTAATAAATATCTTTTTATTGGAAGAAATTGAAACTAGGATAGTCTACATATATTAATTCGAACCTCCTGTAGTTTCGTGTAACTAATTTTACGCTTTCAAAGTAAACATGATGAATGGGATTTTTTTTTTGTTTGTTTGTTTGTTTTTGAAAGGGAGTCTTGCTCTGTCGCCCAAGCTGGAGTTCTGGAGTACAGTGGCGTGATCTCGGCTCACTGCAAGCTCCGCCTCCTGGGTTCACGTCATGATGAATGGGATTTTTGAAAAGTCTGCAAGCATATGGCAGGTTCCAGGGCCAGGGTAGAGGGTTGATATTGGGGAACACCAAAGAAAGCAATGATAATTTCATTTATTAATTAAGCTATCTGGTAGATATTTTGCCTTATGGTTACCCTCCCCCACAAAAAAAGTCTTAAGTTTTCTCATGAGAATGCAAATTTGAGTCGTCACATTTAGCAACATTTAAAAGGATTTTAATCCAGACAAAAAATAACCTCCTTGCAACAGGAACAGCAAGAAGTCTCCCTCACTTACTTAATTTCCTCATGTTCTGCTTCTAATGATATAACTTAGAGATATCCTAAAATGGGAAAAGTACATTAGCCTAGAGGAGCAAGAAAAATAAACTGTAGATTATTTTTATTTTATTTTCCATATGTTAATTGTTTTCTCTAGATTTTTGTTATTTCTAAAATATTTGGTATTTATTTCCTATCTCAGGGAAAATCAGTCTTCCAAGCTATCTCCTTGTCTTTTTTCTTTTAAAAAAGATTTTGTGAGATACAATTTATATTATCACAAAAATCAAAGGTTTAAAGTATCAATTTCAGTAAACTTTTAGTATATGTGCATAGTTCTGAAGCCATTACCATTAAAACCCAGAAATATATAGTTTTAAACAGTTTTATAAAAATCTTGTTTTTTTAAAAAAAAAGTTAAGATAATAAAGGAGAGCAAATATTTATTAACAGACATTTTATAGTAAACTTCATATTTACCATTT
>NW_012115533.1:4073588-4077972 GCF_000951035.1 Colobus angolensis palliatus
GTGTGTGTGTGTGTGTGTGTGTGTGTGTGTGTATCACATTTTCCTCATTATTCACTCAAATACTCAAATATGTTTTCCAAACTCTTAGATTTCTCTTCTTCCTTGGGAATACCAATTATCCTTAGGTTTGGACATTTAACATAGTCGTAAAATTCTTGGAGGCTTAGTTCATTTTTTTTTTTTAATTCTTTTTTCTTTGTCTTTAACAAATTGGATCAATTTGAAAGCCTTGTCTTTGAGCTCTGAAGTTCTTTCTTCTGATTTTTGATTCTATTGCTGAGACTTTCCAGTGTATTTTGCATTCTCTAAGGGTATCCTTGATTTCTTGAAGTTGTTATTTTTTTATTTATGCTATCTATTTCAAAGAATAATTTTCCTTTGATATTCTGTACCATGTTTTTCATTGCTTTAACTTGGACATTACTTTTCTCTGGTGCCTTCTTGATTAACTTAATAATGAATTCTTTTTCTGGCAATTCATCTTGGTTTGGATTCATTGCTGGTGAGCTAATATGATCTTTTGGGGGTGTTAAAGAGCCTTGTTTTGTCATATTACCAGAATTGTTTTTCTGGTTCCTTCTCATTGGGGTAGACTATGTCAGATGGAGAATCTGGGACTCAGGGCTGCTGTTCAGATTCTTTTATTCCATTGGGTACTCCCTTGATGTAGAGTTCTCCCCCTTCCCCTAGGAATAGGGCTTCCTGAGAGCTGAACTGTAGTGATCGTTTTTGTTTTTCTGGGTCTAGCCACCTAGAGGAGCTACCAGGCTCTGAGCTGGTACTAGGAAGCATCTGCAAGGAGTCCTGTAATGTGGTCCATCTTCAGGTCTTGCAGTTGTGGATGCCAGCACCTGCTCTGACGGAGGTGGCAGGGGAGTGAAGTGGACTGTGTGAGGGTCCTTGGTTGTGTTTCTGTTTAGTGTGACTCCAGTTTAGTGTGTTGGTTGGCCTCCAGCCAGGAAGTGGCACTTTCAAGAGCACATCAGCTGTGCTCCTATAGGGAGGATACAAACTTGCCCAGGGACACTTGGTTAAGTATTCAGGTTTCTCAGGCAGTGGGCAGGGCCCTAGAGCTCCCAAGAGATTATGACCTTTGTCTTTGGCTGCCAGAGAGGGTAGAGAAAGACCACCAGGGCAGGGCAGGGATAGACATTTCTGAGCTCAGCCTCTCCTCTGTCTGGGCTTGCTGTGGATGTGGGGGATGGGGTGTGGTTCCCAGTCCAGTGGAATTATGTTCCCAGGGGGATTATGGCTGCCTCTGATGAGTCACAAAGGTCAGCAGGGAAGTGGGAGAAAGCCAGTATTCACAGACCTGCTCCCATACAGCCTTCTGTCCTAAAGGATGGTCTCACTCCCACCTTGCCCCCCAAACAGCACAGCACCCTGTTTATTTCCAGGCAGCCAGTGACTAGGGTTGAGAACTTGCACCAGACCATGAGCCTCCCATTGAAAAAGCAAGCAGAATCACCATTTTTTGTCATTTCTGGGAGCCTATAGTGGCAATCCAGGTCCTTCAAAAGTCTGGATTATCTAGGCTTTCCTGGTATGTTTCTGTGGTAGTTCTTAGAGCAAAAGTTCACAGTGTGAGTCTCCACATGCTGCTCTGTCCATCTGAGCAAGAGCTGCAAGCTAGTCTTGTCTCCTATCCGCCATCTTAACCCCAATCCTCTTTTAGTGTTTTTTAATATTTCATTCTACCAAATTCTCCATTTCTGATTATAAACCATGTGTTGATTTTAATGAGGTTCCCTTGTATTGCTATGCAGCAAGTCACTTTATTTCTTGATATGTTCAATATTTTGTCTTTATTTTTGAGTTTCAACATTTTTACTATAATGTGTCTGGGTAGGTAGCTATTTGAATTTATTCAATGTCAATTTTATAGAGCTTTTGAAACTACAAATTCATATTTTCAACAAATTTGTGATGTTTTTAGCTATTTTTTAAAATATATTTTCTGTTCCTTCCTTTTCTCCTCTCCTAATAACGATATGTTACCGTTTGTGGCATACTTAATGGTGCCCCACATTTATGAAGTTTCGCTCATTTTTCTTTATTTCCTGCATTCCATTTTGCATAAATTCTATCACCGGGCTTGCTGATTTTTTTCTTCTGCCAGCTACAATTTGTTTCTGAGTGATTTAAAACATTTGTTATTGTACTTTTTAGCTTCAGAAATTTTAATTGATTTATTTTTACATTTCAATTTTATATTGGTATTCTACTTTTGCTCATACATTGTTTTCCTCGTTTCCTTCAGTTCTTCATACGTGGTCATCTTTAAGTGCTCAATTATATTTAAAATTTAAGAGTGTTTATTTAAAATACTTCTCTATTAAGTCCAATGCCTGGATATCTTAAAGGAGTTTCTGTCAATTTAATTTATTCTATGAATGGGCTGTTTTCTGTTCCTTTTTATGTCTTGTAATTGTTTTTTGAAAAATTAGTGTTTTGGGTATTATAATGTGATAACTCAAGAAATCGCATTCTTCTTCTTCCCAAGGGAATTCTGTTGTTGGTAGAAAGACTTGAGACATCCATTTATTTCATGACTTTTTTGAATCACGTTTCAAAAGCTGCATTCCTAGTGTGTCGTCACTGGAATCTCTGTTCTGCTTTCTCTGTGGTCACATTGTTATTGAACAGACTTTTACTTAAATGCCTAGGTCAAAATAAAAGATACACAATAATCACTATTTTCTGTCTTTGCAGCTTGCTTCTGAGCTGGGGTACCCCTTTACTAAAGCCAGGCCTCATAAAACTTGGCCTTAGCCTTCACCAGCAGCTTGTGTGGAGCCCCCAGATCCATTAAAGATGCAGGGTTAAGATCCTCTCAGATATTTTCAAACTATGCATCTGGCCTTGGGTATTCACATTGTATTCTGTTTCCCCCATCATATGTGCTGCCCTGTAGAGGACTAAGTGCTCGCAAACGAGACATTCCTGATAAGTCCTGCTCTTGCAAATGAAGCAGGGCATTCCTTCACTGCAAACAGGGAGGACAAAGGAGCCAGCTGCAAACAGCAGACCCTGGGGGCTTGTTTATGTGTAAACATCTTGAAAATCCAGAAAGTCAGGGAAAGGTCAGAAAAACAACAATGTGTCTTGTGACTTGGCAACATTCCACAGACGACTGTATAAACTAAAGCAGAGCATGCCGTTAGGGGCGACCACCATGTTTGTCTTATCTTGTGTTGTCTTGTGTGTTCATTCCTTTGTTTAGGAAACACACGGACCCCAACATCTGGTGCAGCGAGCAGGGTCCATGGCTCCATGAGAACAAGGAACCAGACGGGGAACACCCCGGGGCAGAGAAATAAATGAAGGGGGACCCACGAGAAAATTATGAGGAATTCCACCTCTCTGGCCTCTGAATATTTGTGGTTACTCCAGGGACTGCTGAGGTCTATAGGAGTAGAAGCAAAAGAAAAGACTTTGAAGTGATTGTTTGCCCATGTTGAACAACACTGTTATTGGTTTCAATATCAAACCAAAGTGCAGTTAAATTGAAAGGAATGGTTACAAGTGGTTAAAGTCCTGCATCGAGCTCATCAGCAAGGGCAAATGATGCCTCTGACTTTGTGGACTTTGTGTAGTTCCATTACTCAGGCATTAGAGTTATTTGGAACTGACTCAGAGCATGGTGATACTGCCACAGGAGGTGAGGTATCTGAACCTTTAGAGAGGAATGATCCTAGAGAGGAACATATTTATGCCCTGGTTGCTGAGGACAAGGAATTGGAAGAAGAGCTAATGCCTCCTTCATCTGAAGGAAATTCTGATTTGCAGCATATTTTAGAGATGTTACAACAGTTGTTAAAATTGCAAGGTGCTGCTGCTCCTGTTTCTCCTATCTCTCCACCACGAGCCTTCCCTGTTAAAAAGATTTCCCTTTGCCTCCACCTCCAACCTCTTTGCCTATGTCAGATCAGGTTTTCTCTATGCCTTTTCCTCCTGTAGGAGAAAAGAAGGAATTGAAGGAAAAGGATGATTTCGAGGAATTAGATCTATTCCCAATAATGTGGGCTGCTTTTGGCCCCAATGCTCAGTTCCCAAATGGTGGCCAGAATGTGACTTTTACAGCCCTACAATTTAAATTTTTGAAAGAAATGAAAGCTGCAACAAAAATTATTAAGACCTTTAAAGGCCAGTGGAGCTAATTTAGATGAGTATATTTGGGCTTGTGCAGGCATTGGGGGAGCTATTTACAATACTCAATTGTTTGCTGGGGAACTTTCCAAGGCTTTAAAAGGCAATTCTTTCTTTTTTTTTTTTTGAGACGGAGTCTCACTCTGTCGCCCGAGCTGGAGTGCAGTGGCCGGATCTCAGCTCACTGCAAGCTCCGCCTCCCGGGTTTACGCCATTCTCCTGCCTCAGCCTCCGG
>NW_012115533.1:4078136-4103444 GCF_000951035.1 Colobus angolensis palliatus
ATCTCCTGACCTGGTGATCTGCCCTTCTCGGCCTCCCAAAGTGCTGGGATTACAGGCTTGAGCCACCACGCCCAGCCTAAAAGGCAATTCTCAATAAGGTATATGCTATAAATGTGGGAAACCCAGTCATTTTAAAAAGGAATGCTGGAAAAAATTAGGCTCTTCTTCTCTAAAAAAAAAAAAAAGGTTACCATTTGATATGTGTAAACGATGTGGCAAGGGTCGACATTGGACCAATGAATGCCGTTAAAAAACTGATAAGAGTGGAAATTTATTGTCACCCCTCCTGGGTAATGGGAACCGGGGCCTGCAGGCTTGAGGCCCCAACAATTACAATGCAGGCCTACCACAATACCCAGTGAGCAATGGCTTACAACATCAAGGAATGACTTCAAGTCATCCTTAAGGGTATCACCCCATACCCCTGTTTCCCAGCTTTATGCTGCAACTAAGCAGAGTGCAGCTGCTGACTTAGCTATTACTCAACATTATACCCTGTCTCCTAATGGAGGAATATATAAGTTGGCTACTGGAATGTGTGGTCCTTTGCCAAAGGGACATGTAGGACTTTTACTAGGTTGAAGCAGCAGCACTATGCGGGGGTTAATGGTGGTCCCAGGAATTATTGATCCTGATTTTACTGATGAAATCCTTATTATGGTACAAGTCTCACAATTTATGTGTCTACAGGCAGGGGAACATATTGCGCAATTGCTTTTATTGCTTTTTTTTTTTTCCTTTCCTATCTAGAGATGTGCCTTGTCAAGGAGGTTTCAGTAGTACTGGGAAAACTGCTTTCTGGGAAACTTTGGTTTCTGATCAAAAACCTTTATGTTCATTGCAAATTAATAGGATACTTTTTGAGGGATTAGTTGACACAGCAGCAGATGTATCTATTATATGTTTGGCTCAATGGCCTGATCATTGGAAAAAGAAACAATTATCAGTTACTCTATCCAGTCTAGGTACTGCTTCTATAGTCTACCAAAGTCTTGAGCCCCTGAGCTGTGTAAGACCTGAAGGACAACAAGGAAAGGTGTTCTTTTATATTGTTCCCATTAATATTAACCTTTGGGGCTGTGATCTTTTACAACAATTTGGTGCCCTTTTAAGCATTCCTCATATTTCTTCAGCTGCCAAAAATATGATGTTCAAAATGGGCTACAATCCTTTAAACTCTTAGTCACTGTCCACAAGCCTCAAGCTTTACATTTGAAGTGGAAAAATACAACTCCTGTTTAGGTGGAACAGTGGCCATTATCTAAAGAAAAATTTAAGGCTTTAAAGAGTTTAGTTAAGGAACAATTGGCCGAGGGGCATATTGAACCAAGTACTTCTGCATGGAATTCCTCTGTGTTTGTCATTAAAAAGAAAAGTGGAAAATGGCACTTATTAACTGATCTTAGAGCTGTAAATGCTTGTATTCAACCTGTGCTTCCTAATCCAGCTCTTATCATCCTTACTTACAAATTGTGATGTCTATTTGTTACCTTGGAAGGAGATTCAGATTTAAATAGTTCTCGTCAATTATCCCCTGTAGCAGAAGAAGAATTGTCATTTGTAGAGAATAGAATTAGTGAAGCTCACCTTGATTATATTGCACTCAATCTTCCACTTTAGTTGTGTCTTTTTCATACTCCCCATTTGTCAACAGCCGTTTTACACCAAGATAATAATATTCTGGAGTGGCTGTTTTTGGCTAATAAAGCCATTAAGAAAATTCACCCATATATTGATAAATTGCCTGAATTAATTATTAAAGGACAACATCAAGCTCATCAGTTGCTTGGTGCTGACCCTATAAAAATTATTCTCTGTTGGAAACTCATGAGGGTTGGCAAGTGGCTTGCACTGAGTATACTGGTTCTTTTTCTCTTTACTGCCATATAATCCTGTCTCTTACACTCCAGTTAAAGGTCCCACGTTTTTTACTGATGCTTCAAGCAATGGAATGGCTAGATACTGGACTTCAGACAATTCAAAAATTTCTCACTATCCATTTGAATCAGTAAAACAAGGAGAGCTTTTTGCCATTCTTATGGTTCTACAAGACTGGCCTCAAACCCCTTGTAATATAATTAGTGATTCCCAATATGCTGTATATGTAACTAAATATATTTCTCAGACTTCTTTACCATTATTTCCTCGAACTCCTTTACAAAAATTATTTTATTTGTAACTCTTACTTCCTGCACTGTCCCCCTTTTTATCACTCATATTCATTCTCATTCAGCTTTGCCAGTACCTTTATCTTTTGGCAACAGTCAGATTGATTCTTTACTTATTGGCATGTCCAACAGGCTCAGGATGAGCACTAAATACATCATACTAATAGTTTAGGATAACAACGGCAATTTTCTCTAACACGTCGTCAAGCCCAAGCTATTGTCAGAGCCTGCCCACCTTGTGCTCCTATTATTGCACCTTTTTTAAGTCCAGGTATTAATCCTCAAGGCATTCAACAAAATCACATTTAGGCAAATGGATGTAACTTATGTTCCTTCTTTTGGTCATTTAAAATATGTTCATCATACAATTGATACCTGGTCACATTTCCACCATTGACTTCTGAAAGGGCTGACTCTGTTATTACTCATTTACTTACTTGCTTTGTGGATATGGGAGTTCCTGCTGAACTAAAAACTGATAATGTCCCTGCTTATTGCTCTCGTAAACTGGCTGCCTTCCTTTCTTTATACCATATTCATCATTCCACTGGTATTCCATTTAACAGTCAAGGTCAAGTAATTATTGAAAGAGCCAATGCGACCTTAAAATTACAACTTTTAAAACAAAAAGGGGGAGATGGGCGAGATTCCCCAAAACATCAAATTCTGAAAGCCCTTTTTACTTTAAATTTTCTCAACCATTGGTACCAATTACATCAGTCTGCAGTGGTGAAACATTTTCAACAGCCTTTAGAAAAGCTGCAAAAAAGTAATCTATGGGTGTATTATCCTTCATTACAAGGGAAATATTTAAAAGGAAAAGTTTTACAATTGGGCCGAGGCTATGCTCTTGTCCGTACAGGTGCCAGAGACGAGTGGTTTCCATCTTGATGGTTGAAACAGTGCCATGGCGAAGAGGAGCCAATCCAAAGAGTTCCTGAAGGAATTCCAGGAACTAAATATGAATGCTCAGAGAACATTCACCTTTGGAACTCGGTGTGCGGAACCTCCAACATGGGGACAACTGAAAATGTTAACTCAAGAAGCTGAAGGGGTTGTTCAACAAGCTGGGCAGCCCAAAACCCCACTGACTTCATTCCTGGCTATGCTGGCCATAGTAAATTGTCAAGTAATGGCTGGATAATTTACATACTGGGCTTATATTCCTTTTCCACCCTTATATCAAGGTGTGGCCTGGGGAGACAGAGAAGTACCAGTATTTACTGATGATACTGCTTGGATGCCATTGCCTTTTTTAAACCAGGATCCTGAACTAGACACTGGCACAGTAAATAGTTCATATCAATTTGGGGTATGTCTTGGGAGTAGTCCACATTGTCTGCATCTTTCTCATGAGGCTTGGACTGTTCCCTATAACCATAGTCATATCTCTGCCTTTACTATGATTATTGTGGCTCAAAGTTTTAAGTATAATCATACTGCAGTACTTAATGAAACTCTGTCAACTACATTATCTTTATGCCCCATCTCCGATGTGTCCGGAGATGTTTGCCAACTAGAGTGGACTAGGTGAAGAGGTAGTGGGCCACGATTGTTGTTAGAAGTAAAAAGGAAGAGTCATAAATACCTTGTTACAGATTGGAGTGTACATGGAGATTTTCAGACTAAATTCAGCCATGTCAACCTGCGTTGGCATAAAGGTAATCACAGCATTTCTGCAGAGGGCAATGAAACTATTATTTGGCAGGATGGTTGTCTATCACCCCCTATGCCACATTTTGCTAATACTTCACAAATACAAAGTCATATTTGGAAGTTGCTAGCTGCTGGTAAACCAATGTTCACTTTCACGGGAAACATGTCCTTAAATCTTACAAATATTGATAACCCTTTCCATATATCTTTGCATCGAAATAGTTCTAGATATGTTATTGCACTTGTAAGAAAGCCTTACTTGTTGTTGACAGGAATTTTTAAATGGGATAATAATACAGGGGTAGTTAACTGTACAAACAATTGTACATTCTTAAGTTATATAAATACTACTTGGTGGAATAATAATTGGAATGAGTCTCATTCTGATTTATATATACTAAGAGCCAGAAAAGAAACCTGGCTACCTGTAAACTTAACACGTACTTGGAGTGAATCTTCTGGGGTTACTCAAATTTACAAGGTTATGCAAGATCTTGTCCACCGCAGTCGGAGGATGATTGGAATCGTTGTGACCGTGGTGATAGGACTTGTAGCAATTGCTTCCACCGCCGCTGTTGCTGGATTAGCTCTACATCAGAGTATACAAAATGCAGAATTTGTGCAACAATGGCATGAACAATCACATTTGTTGTGGCAGCAGCAATGAGACATAGATGCTCATTTGACTGAATGAGTGGATAATCTGGAGCAAGTGGTTTCTTGGTTGGGAGATCAGCTAACAGTGCAGAATACCCAAGCTTTGTTGAAATGCAATTGGAATACTACCCAATTTTGTATTACTCCTGCTCCTTTTAACAGCACTGTACATAATTGGACTGAGATAAACAGACTTTTAATTGGTCATAATAACCTTTCCCTAGAAATACAAGAATTAACACAGAACATTTCTGAAACATTTCACAATCAGTTACCATTGCTGAGTGGTGCAGATTTGATGACTGCTATTGCACAAAGTTTGACGTCTTTGAAGCCTATGAGCCCTGTAAAAACTTTGCTGACCTCTGTTTCTAGCACTGTATTGATTGTTGTTCTTGTTTTTGTCATTTTCACAGTCTGCTGGAGACGGTGCCAAAGGGCAAACACCTAATCCCAGCGAGCCCAACATGTAATGATGGTTTTAAAAGAAATTCAAACTTGTAAATAAAGAAAGGGGAAATGTAGAGGACTAAGTGCTTGCAAGGAAGATGTTCCCGATAAGTCCTGCTCTTGCAAATGAAGCAGGGTGTTCCCGATAAGTCCTGCTCTTGCAAATGAAGCAGGGTGTTCCTTCCCTGCAAATAGGGAGGACAAAGGAGCCAGCTGCAAACAGCAGACCCTGGTGGCTTGTTTATGTGTAAACATCTTGAAAATCCAGAAAGTCAGGGAAAGGTCAGAAAAACAACAATGTGTCTTGTGACTTGGCAACATTCCACAAATGACTGTATAAAATAAAGCAGAGCATGCCATTCGGGGCAGCCACCATGTTTGTCTTGTCTTGTGTTGTCTTGTGTGTTCATACCTTTGTTTAGGAAACACACGGACCCAAACATTGCCCCTTCTTGGCTCTTGTTACTTCAAGAAACTTTCTCCTCAGGCTTATCTTTCTTAGGCTTTTAAATCTGTCTGCTGCTGGCTTTATCCAATATCCCCTTCCTCAAGCAGGCACAGTGTACATCTTTGAATTTTTCAACAGTCACCACTGACAATACTCTGATACCCACTGAGGTACAAGAGAGAGGCAGGAAACCAAAGACCAGCTTCTTTATCATTTAGGAAACCACAAGACTGATCAAAACACACACCCGTAATATTTTAAGCATAAAGTTTATACCTTCTCTCTGGTTCCAGGAAACTATATTGGGAATGTAGGCCACCATCCACATGAACACAAACCCACAGGGAAATTGATGGAGAGAAAACTGTTAAGTGAAAATCCCATGGCATTCTCTTACAGAAATTCAGTTGCCTTTTTCATTAGTCGCCTGCCTGCTATACAGTTTGGATTGGATTCTATAGATTCAAAGTAGTTTGATTATTTTAGTCTTTCCTGCTTAAACTTAAAAGTTCAAAGTCCAATGGTCTTATTTAAATACATATAAATCAGATATGGGTGAGACTCAGAGTATCATCCTCCTGAAGCAAATTGTTCTCTAGCTGTGAGTCTGTGAGATCAAATAATTATATGCTACCAAAATATAATGATGGGACAGATATAGAATGGACATTCCCAATCTGAAAGGGAGAAAGAGGAAAATAAGAAAGGTGTGACAAGTCCAACAGGGTAAATCAATCCCACTGGGCATTAAGTCTTGAGAATTATCATATATGGTTCAATACCCTGACATTCAGCCACATTGGAAAGGAGATCCTACCTTCTGTACTCACTACAGTGTGGATACTATCTGCAGGCCCACTGGGGTCTCAGTATTGTCCCTGCAGTCTTTCCAGGCAGGCTTTAGGCCAATAATGCTTTTGGCAGCCCAAGTCCCAACACTTGGCCCAGTGGCCTCTCTACATGGACCTCACTTCCACAGAGCTATGTGCTTGGTCTCTGAAGCACTCCCGAGCTACCCTGGATGCTCTCAATCCCACAGCTCTGTAGGAGGTCCTATCCCTTGAAATCTAGATTTCCAGCCTGCCTGGAAAGACTACAGGGACAATATTGAGGCCCCAGTGGGTCTGTAGATAGTAACTGCACTCTAGTGGGTCCAGAAGGTAGGATCCCCTTTCCAACGCAGCTGACTGTCAAAGTATTGAGCCAAATATGATAATTCTCAAGACTTGAGGTCCAGTGGGATTGATTTACCCAGTTGGACTTGTCACAGCTTTCTTATTTTCCACAAGAATTTGTTCAGAATTTATTTTGTACTCTCTGAGATCAAAAATTTCTCTCTAGCTCACCTTTTTTCTTTCTCAACCTTCACCAAAATCACCCTTGGTAGTTCATTTACTAGAATTTAGATGCATGCAGAAATACCATGAGGTGTTAATGGAGTGAGGGGCACACAGAAATGATATGTACCTCAAAATTATTTCAGTGTTTACCCATTATCTAATTCGAAAGTCATTTACACATTAGTCAGCTCAGGGTTCTGTAAAAATGGGTGGTTCTGGTTTTTATAATAGAAATTTACCAGGTGTGGCGGTTTGTGCCCATAGTCCCAGCTACTCAGGAAGTTGAGGTAAGAAGATTGCTTGAGCCTGGGATTTTTGTGACCAGCCTGAGCAATATAGCAAAGCCCTCATCTCAAAATGAAACAAAAACAACCAGAAATGATTTTTTCACAGTTCTTGAGGCTTAGAAGTTTATAATAAAGTCAATTGTACATTTGATGTCTATCGTGACCCAATTCCTGGCTCATAGAGGGCCAACTTCCTGCTGTAACCCCACATGGTAGAAGGGGCTAAGATTTTCTCTGTGTTCTCTTTTATAATGGCACCAAATCCATTTATGGAGGCTACTGCTTTCATGACCTAATCCCTCTCAAAGACCTCAAAAGCTAATACCATGGGATTTGTGGCAAGGATTTCAACACATGAATTTGGGGGAGACACATTCAGTCTGTTGCATGTATTAATAGATTTTTTAGGATTGGACTAGTCTTACATTTCAGAAATAATTCCAGCTGCATGGATGCAGCAGGAAACCATCATTCTTAGCAAACTATCACAAGAAGAGAAAACCAAACACTGCATGTTCTCACTCATAGGTGGGAACTGAACAATGAGTTCACTTGGACTCGGGAAGGGGAACATCACACACTGGGGCCTATCATGGGGAGGGGGGAGAGGGGAGGGATTGCATTGGGGAGTTATACCTGATATAAATGATGAATGAATTGATGGGTGCTGACGAGTTGATGGGTGCAGCACACCAACATGGCACAAGTATACATATGTAACAAACCTGCACATTATGCACATGTACCCTAGAACTTAAAGTATAATAAAAAAAAAAAGAAATAATTCCAATTTAATCATGGTGTATTATTTTTGCTTTGTACATTTTTGGATACATTTTGCTAATATTTCCCTGATAGTTTTCCCTATCTGTAACCCTATCCCTAATCCCTGTAGGTTTCCCTAAATCTATGAATATGATGAGTTTTGCCTACAATTCTCTTTTTTCATGACAGTAACTTTTTTTATTTTTGCTCCACTATTACTCTGATAATGATTATAATTGTATTAAAACAATGTTTCTAAAGTTTCATTGAACAAACAAATAAACAAAAATCTATCCCTGACAATTTTGTTCAGTTTTGTTTATCTTGGGGAGATGCATTGGTGGTAGTTCATTTTGAAGTACAGAATTAATATATACTAAAGAGTTTTTGATGCATTACTGTTTAAACTATCTTTTAAGATTTTTTATTTATCTTCTAGTTAATGTAGGCAAGTTCTAATCTATCCAATTCTATTTTCTTTTTGAAATGGGAATTGAGGTTATATACTGGTAAATAGTGTGAGAGAAGTATAAATGGGTTCACAATTTTAATAAAATTTTAGACCTGGAGAATGTGTTAAATAGGCTCTATAAAAATTGTCAAAATAATTTTTTGAAGTAGGGTATTTCAAACCAGAGTTTAAGGTTCAGTAGAAGATGGAAATTTCAAATTTATTTTTTCACTTCAGTGTATGTTTGTGAGAATTTTCCACAAGTGCTCAGCTGCTCCAAATACAGATTGACAAGATAGAACACAAGACTAACTTGAAATTGTTTGTATTTTGTGTATGTGCCTATGAAGGAATAAACTGAGATACAAAATGCTTTCACTGAGGTGCATAAGTGCATGAATCCCAATTATATTATTATTATTATTATTATTTTTTTTTTGAAACAGAGTCTCGCTCTGTCACCCAGGCTGGAGTGCAGTGGCCAGATCTCAGCTCACTGCAAGCTCCGCCTCCTGGGTTCACGCCATTCTCCTGCCTCAGCCTCCCGAGTAGCTGGGACTACAGGCGCCCGCTACCTCGCCCGGCTAGGTTTTGTATTTTTAGTAGAGACGGGGTTTCACCGTGTTAGCCAGGATGGTCTCGATCTCCTGACCTCGTGATCCACCCGTCTCGGCCTCCCAAAGTGCTGGGATTACAGGCTTGAGCCACCGCGCCCGGCCCCATTATTTAATTTTTAAAATAAATATACACCCAAGCACCACTATCCAGGTCAATATTCAGAATATCTTGATGACCCAGAAAATCCTGTCATGTCCCCTTCTAGTTCACCTCCAATCCAGCACTAAGGATTGTTATGATTTCTATCATCATTGATTAGGTCTATTATTTCTTGAACTTTATATAATGTGATACTATATTATATATTCTTTAGTGTTTGGCTGATTTTTCTCTACAAAATATCTATCAGATTTTGTACTAGTAGTTCGTTTTCTCTGCTGGGGAGTGATCCATTATATGAATATTTATCTATTTATCATTTACTAATTGATGAATGGATTTGTGCTTGTTGAGTTCTCCGGAAAGCACGTGCTAAGACAGAATTTGGTGTGCAAAAGCTAAAATAGAGAATAATACCTGTAAGAAATAGGAGGAAAAGTCACTGGATTGCCAGGTAGACTAACTAATATCTTTGCCAGTCTTCTAGGAAGACTCAAAGTAAAAATTGCCCAGTAGACTGGGCTCTTAGTAATTCATTAATTGGAGGTTGCTCCCGAAAGATAGTGACCTCAGCTACCTCATACACTGGCTGAAAGTTGCTCAAAGAAGACCTCAGATACCACCATATTGCTCACTCAATTGCCACAGGTCATCCTGATAAGACCATGAAATAAACCCAAAAGGTAGGATAGATTCTGAAAATTAGGCAGCAAGTTTTTCATTGTTGTTGTTGTTGAAGTTGAACCCAAACAGTGCATCTCTATTTCAGCCAAAAGGTTTTTTTTTTTTTTTCTAGTATTTGGCAATTATAAATGAAGCTGAAATGAGCATTCTTGTAAATTATTTTGACTGTAATAAATGATTTCTCAGATAAAAATGTGAGTATTCAGTTAGCTGTATTTTCTCTTTAGGAGATACTATCAATTTGCAAAATTTTAAGACCAACTTACCTAAACACAAGCAAAATAGAAGTACCTGTTGTTTTCTATTCCCATCACCTCTTAGTTTGTTCAGTCTTGTTCCTTTACACCATCACAATTTCTTTATCCGTTTACTGATGGGCATTTGAATGAGTTTATTTTTGCATCTTCCATAATTATGCATGCATGTATCTGCTGGTTTTTATGGTATGTATATGTTTAAATTTTTGAGAAACTATAAAACCACTTTTCACTTTGCTTATTTATTTCACATTTTAAATAGAAAGGTAAAAAAAATTTAGTTGGTCCACATTTTTGCTAAAACTCTATGGGATCATTCTTCATAAGTTTACTCCATCCAGTGGGTGAGTTAAAGCATCTCATTGTAATTTACATTTGATTTTTCCTAATGAATAGTGAAGTTGAGTACATTCTCTTTTATTTATTGACTACATATATATTCTTTGATGAAATATCCATCAAAATCCTTAATCATCCTGTTAATCAGAATGTTAGATTTCTTATTACTGAGTTGTAAAAGTTTTATACAGTCTAAACAAAATCCTTTTGCCAGTTTTTTTTTGCAAGTATTTACTCCAATCTATAGCTTGCCTTTTTATTGTCATACCAGTATTATATGTCAATGTATGTACAATTTTTTAAGCTTTGATAAAGTTACTGATTCAGTACATAATTCATACTATTTTATATAGCTTTGTAAAATACAAACTATTCAGATTTTTGTAAATGCTTCATTTTAAATGGCTTTAGTTGTAGTTCTTACATTTGAATCTATGATTTATTTTCAGTAGATTTTTGTACATTGTATGAGGTTAGAGACAAGGCAGTTTGTTTTGTGGCATTACTACACGATTTTTCCATGACTATTTCTTGAGAAGATTGTTTTTTCTTGATTGAATTGCATTGGCAGCTTTGTAAATAATTAATTGACCATATATATGTGATTAAATTTCAGTGCTTGTCTTTGATTGCTCTATTTATCTTTCTTTACACCAATATTCCAGTGTCTTGATTATGTACCATAAGTCTTAAAGTCGGGTAGTGTAATTCCCCAATATATATTTTACAAAGTCATTTTGATTATTTCCAGTCCTTTAAATTTCCATATAAATTTTAGAATTCTCTTGTCACTTCAAAGAAAATAAATCCTGCTGAGTTTTCTGCAAATAAAATATATGATAGTAAATACAACCTCAGAGCAAAAGCCAATTCTGTACTCAGTTCCGTAGGAAACAAATGCACATTCTCTAGCATCCACACTTCACTCTTAAAACATGTATAATAAACTTCACATCATTCTATACTTATATTTGGGTGGAAAGTGGTATTTGGTAGCTGGAAACTCTGCTCAAATAATTCTTTAATTTAAGACCCAAATATTGGTATGTAGCCTATGTCAAAAAGCCTAATTAAAATAATATAACAGAATGTGAAAAGAAAATAAATAAATAATAATAAATAAGGTATAATTTTTTCAAAATGTCCGAGGCAATAAAGTGAAGACTAAAAGACCTAATGATCATCAAATGCATCAAATGATGTAAAGTGAGATTGAGAGAAACATTCCTGATTTCCAGAATCAATTTCCTTAATAAAAATGGTGCAAGATTTCTTGTTTATAAAAGTTTTTTCTTTCTATTGTGTTTCTGTTTTTTGCCATCAGTTACGTATCTCTAAACACATATTGAATGTCCTGCCACTAGTCATCACCTTTATATTTCTGAGCATCCAAGCACCTATATTTTGTAAACCTAATCTTTATTCTTACCACTTGATTACTTTCTCCAGTGAAGCCAACATGCATGCAGGAACCCCGCAGATCCTGTGGTTATTGTTATGTTATCTGTAGACAGCCTCTCCACAGGGGCTGCTGTATCTCTGCCAGTCCCATGCCTCCGCCAGTTACTCCTACTGATTTTCCTGCCAAGTACAGTGCTCTGAAAACAAGAATAACCAGCTATGAGCAACATGCTCTTTTTCTGCAGACTCACGGGGCTGTGCTTTAATCTTCTCTTGTGTCTCATAACAGAAGCCTTTATAACAGTTTTTGCTGACTGTCAGACTACGGTAAGTCACTGCTCACGACACAGTGAGGGGGAGAATAATTTAGAATTATTTACATTTAGTTGACAAGAAGAATGTTGAAAATGAAACATACATATGGTAAGAGAGTAGAGTATGTTTTAGAATTGGTATTCTGAATGGAATGTTTTTCCTTAAAAAAAAGGACACATATAGAAGTTTTTCCTATATTTAAGGAACACAAATATGGCTTACTTCATAAAGTGGAAAGATGGGTTCTAAATTAAATTAATCCTGGATGTTTTAAAGAAAATCTATATAACATAATTTAAATAAACCATCCTTCTACACTAGGCCTGACTCCAGCATTTCACTAGCCAAGTTACTCTTTTACTTACTTACTTGAGTAGGTAGAATTTGATTATGGGAAGGTTACTGAAATAGGTTTAGTATGATATAAGATGTAGAACAATAATTATTTGTTTATGTATTTTTAAACTTCACTAGAGTTTCTTGGAAGGAGAATCTGCAACTGGCCTGCGAATCTATCCAGTCTAAATACAGTATCTAACATCAGCTAGGAACTCATTAGTTTATAGGGACTAATACAGTAATCTGGCTTTACTCTACAGTACTCCACACTACACCGCACTACACTACACTGCAACACTGCATTAATGTTGAGAACTTACAACTTAACTTCCTAGACATCAATTTCTTAAGTAAAATGAGTTGGAGCTAGATTAAATGTTACACATTCTGTATCTATACCGTTTAGCCTCTACGCGGTCATAATAATTGTACTTCAGAAAAATTGAGTTCACATAAAATCTGAATCGTAGAAATGTCTCAATTATCTTTTTTTAGATAATAAACTACCCTAAAGTTTAGTGATTTTGATAGTGTAGGATATGAGGCCAGGGTAGCTTGTAAAGTCCAGATGTAAGATTGGGAGCCCAGCTGGTGCCACTGACTGGGTGTTTGATTTTCTTCTGTGTAGGCATCCCCACTTAGCTATTTTGGCTGTTTCATATAATGGTGGAGGGGTTCCAAAAGGAAACCCTGTAAGAGAAGGGACCCAAAGTGCCAGCATTTATGCTTCACTTGCATCACCCTTAAAGATATCCCACTGGCCAAAGCTAGTCACATGGCCAATTCCAGAAATTCTGTGGAGGGAGATTTCACAATGGCATGAATAACAGAAAGCGTGGTTAATTGGAGGGCACCAAAGTAATAGTCTGCTCAAAATATTTTTGGATCATCTGAAATCTCTGCTTAAACCACATAGCAGCTGATTACCTTATGGGCCATGAATTTTCCCAATTCCATTGTCTTCTCCCAGCCCAGTACAGTTGTCCCTTGAAGTATACAGGTTTGAACTGCATGGGCCCACTTGTACATGGATTCTAATCAACCAAAATTCGACTGAAAATACAGTATTTGTGGATGGTAAATGCTATATATGAAGGGCAAACTTTCACATACATATTTTCAATAGGGCCAACTGAAGCACTTGAGTGTACTATTTTGGTACATGTAGGTCCTGGAACCAATCCCCCATGTGTATTAAGGGAGGACTGTAGTAAATTGTCCTGTATACATTAAAGTTGCCTGTCCTTATGTTAAATGATTGCTATTCCTCTTATTTGTTTCTGAGACTACATTAGAAGATTTTCATAAGGTCTAAAATATATGCTGTGAAAATAACTTTTAAAAAAAATCGACGTATCATGTATTCAAATGCTTTAAAATCTCTTAGTGCTTATCTTTATCCAAACATTTGTATTAATAGTATTTGGTACTTATAGGTTTAATAGAGTTCCATTGATTTAAATCATTGCCAGTGAATTACTTGTACATATCCTGAAAACATTGTAGTAATTTAGGTATACATAATTTCCTGTGATTTATTTCCTTAAATTCAACATATCCATCTGCATATTAGGACTAAATCAAAATATGAAGTTCAATTGAAAATTTATTTTTTCAGTGTGTATAATTTGCAAGCACTTTTTGATGTAAATGTATTTACTCTATTTTTGGCATATAGTCAACATGCATAACCTCACATTGTAAAAGGAAAGTATAAATATATATAATATAATTTATATATATTATAATATATTTTAATATATTTTAAATTAAAATACATGTTTAATATATAGTAATATATATTATATAATAAATTTAGATTTATTATATTTAATAAATAAAAATATATAATTAATATATAAAATATGTAATATAAAATATATATTTAATATATATTTAAACTAAAATATATTTTAATTTATATGTATAATTAAAATCAATAAATAAGTTTAAGTTATCACTACTTTGTCATTTTTATTGTTTGACTTTGCTCTTATGCCTACTCCTCTTTTAACTTGTTGATTATGTATAGTCATCACATATGTCACAATAATTTTCAAGTACAAAAAGAACATGAGTTCTGTCTTTCTTGTGTCTCTTCTTTTGGGGCAAAAATTAATTTTTCAAAGGATAATCAGCATACTTCACGTTAATTTTGATTGCCTATAAATGGCTCACATTGCTATTTTCATACTAAGTATTAGCAAACATAAAGAAAAAAATATTACCATGAATAACTTAGATTAATAATTTGAGATGAAATGGGTCTTCAAGAATCAACCACCATGGATATTATAATAGAATAGCTATTTTTTGCTAGTTACCCATATACAATTTTAATTATATGATCTGATGCATTTTTGGATGGGAGCTAGCTTTGTGTAACCCAAAGAATGGGGAACAAAGAGTCAGAAATACTGAGTTCTAACCACTCCTCTGCTTCATCATGTTCACACTTTTATTTAAAACCTTTATAAAGAAATATCTTTTTAATTCATGAGTGTTTTTAAAATACTAGAAAACAATGCATGTACTCTATATTGCTTAATATCCCAAACAGGAATGAAGCAGTTTCCATAATCAAATACATTAGTATTTCAGCAGGAAAAGCTATTAATTGTCATACTAAGAATAATTAAAATAAAGACAGTAATTTACATCACGTTGGTTGAGGGTAGAAATTATTACCTGATACGTTATTTTAAAATCTCATTTCAGATTATTTTTTGTTTTAGATTTTTGAATTATGGATCATTATTTTTGGATTCATAAGTAGGTATAACGTTTTGTATCACCCAGGTTCCTTCCAGATAAATTTATGTGAATGAATTACATAATTTCTAAGTTTCTTTACAAAACTGATACTCTATGAATCCATGATCTAATAAAAAGCAAATGCAACTATCTGTTTTATGTCATTCGCTTTACAATAGATACGAAATCCTCAAACAACATTTCCATAGATAGACTACACAAATGTCTTACAGAGAAGACAATTCTCATGGCTTGGCTTACCTCTTCTTCTTAATGTCACCCTGTTGGTCTAGGTATGGCTCAAGATAAGAGTGAGGAGACTTCTGATGTGGATAACGGTTTTACCTTTGATAAAAGATCAAAACAACATCATTAAAATTAAGAAAAGTTCAAGTAGGTGAAATTTGTATTTTCCTCTTAGTTTCCTTTCTTTCCTGTCCATCTCCAAGTGGCTTCTCTTTTGTGTTTCTCAAAACTTTGATATATTATCCCTCTACCAGTGAGCCCCATATCCCAAAGGTAGCAAGTACACATTCCTCTGCTCTCTTTGAAATGCAGTCTTTTCAGTAACTGTCTGCAATTTCAGATAGGTGAACTTGCAGGCATCTGGAGTGAGGTGACCCTGGGGGAAGTTAACATAGAAGATCAGGAAATGTATTAGGGCTTTTTTTTGAAAATGCCTGAGTCTAATATCTATTAGCATGCAAGATGGCACTGGATTGGTGAGAAGAATGGGGGCTGGTAATCCCACACTTTCTCCTTATGAACTTTTGATATAATACTCCAAGTCCAGGTTTACACATTGCATTTTTTTCCTCAATGAAAGATCATGGAGAGAAAAAAAAAACAAAACAAAACAAACAAAAACAAAACAGAATATGCTAGTGGACATAAGATGATTGTCACCACCGAAGCAGCTGTGCTTCTTAATTTCCCAAAGCTTTGAAAACATCAAAGGGTAGACGCGGGTCAGAGGAAACTTCCACTTGCATTTTCCTGAGAATTAGGGGGCCAACTGGCCTCAGAGAAAGAAATGCTATGAAATGGAATTTATTTGTGTATTTTTTTGGACTCACTAAATTCCAATGTCTGGTCCTCACTCAGCCCTGTAAGTCCAGAAATCTGATATTTCAGAACAAGGAAAATGTACCTATCTACCATCCTTATCCTAACCATCAAATACTACACACATAGGGATGAGCACTTAAGAACAAGAATGATAATTTATCAATTTAATTTTTCTTTCAGCAGAAAGTGAAATTATAACCAGAGTACCAGTTTCAAAACTTCCAATAGCAAAATGAAGCAATTATTTGCAGAGAAGCACATGTATCCCCTTGTTTAGAGCATTTTCTTTCCTTAAAGACAAATCATGTGAGAGGCTAAACTCTCAAAAGAATATTTTTGTGAGAAGGGAATCAGAATATGTCATAAGATGGCATTCAGCTTTGTGTTTCAGATGTGGTGGTTTAAAACACATTAAAAATCAAGGAAACTGTATTTTCAGTCAAGACTTGTATCCTGATCAGGGCTAAAAGTTACCATCAACACTGACCTCTACAAATCACTTTTTCTATGATTCCAAGACAGAACAATCATCCTTTCATCTTTATATAAGTCCATTGATGATCTTACTTTGAATTATTTTGGAACTGAGAAGCAGTGTGTTTCTTGGGAGACACTGATTTTCTCAGTTCTAATTCATGTGTTAATTTTAATGTTATGCAATGAGGATAACATTTATTAACTAAGAGTGCCCAGAGTCTCACTCTTCATTACTCATGCGAATATTACACAGAGATACTAATCTTTCCTTTTGTTTTCAAGGTTGAATAAGGTGAAATTCTATCAATTTTTATTTTTACATGCAATTAAGAACTGCTGATTTACACAGTAACCCAGTTGTCTCCTTATGCCTCTTTGTTCTTTCAAAACACTCAAAACTTCTTAAATCCTCTGAGAAGTCAATAACCCTCGCTAAGATCTCTGTGAATTCCCCAGGAGTTAAATTAATGAGGTAACTTCAGGCTTGTACATACTTATTCCACTTATGTCTTGTTCTTTATTCAATATCTTTCAACAGTCATTTTAACACTAACTCTAATATTATCCTGAACGTGGATCCCAACCTCGCACCTGATTGTTTTCTAAAAATAAACAAAATGAAATCAGACAAAAAAGAAAGGATGGAAGGAAGAAACAAAGGAAAAAAGAAAGAAAGAAAAGTCAACCTTTTTGTGACTATACTAAGTATATTGTGGAGAGAGTTGCCATTTCAACATTAACATTTGTAAATGTGTTATCAAACAATCTTCTGTGTGTGTGCCATTGTTAATAAAATAATACATCTAGTTTTGTGAGATGAATGACATTGGCTTATAAAGAGAAACAGCAGTCCCTTACACAAACTCTCCTCATTCCTGATTGTTTTTCACCGAAACTATTTTCACCTCCTAGTCATTTTCTCTGATATTTAGCTCCATATTTTTAAGTCATTTGCATCTCTCCCTTAATTTTTCAGTTTTAAAGCTATCCTTTGTATATGAAAGTTACTATAGAAGATAAGGATTTAATGTCCTTAAACCTACTCCACTCATTCCCATTTTCACATGAAGAGAAAATGCACAAGCCTCCTCCCATCCTCCTAGTCTATTCATATATTGTTTTTCTTAAATTGATATCTAGTGTTTATTAATGTTATGAACATATTGTTCACCATATGTTTATATTATGAGCATATTGTTCACTCTCTATATTACTATATATAGGGATACTTCTATTATATGTAATATAAATATGTTTATTTTTTATTATTCACACTTGAGCTACCTAGTTTACTAAGATTATATATTACTGTCAAACTTTTAGATTTACATAAAAAATTAATAATGACATCACTTCTCAGTTTTGTTAGAAAAGTGGTTCTTAGGAACCACTTCTTTGTTCCTATTGCTAACTCATTCCCAATTTTTCTAACAAAACTGAAAATATGTATTATTACTTGATTCTGTACGCACCAGTTGCCTTACAGGAAAACTCCACAACTGATCTATTCTGGATGTTTGTTCCTTCCAAATCTCATGTTTAAATGTGATTCCCAATGTTGGAGCTAGAACCTAGTGGGAGATGTTTAGGTCATAGGGGTATATCCCTCATAAACGGCTTGCTATTCTCACCAAGGTAGAGTGAGTTCTTGCTCTCTCAAGCCACACTAGAGCTGGTTGTTTAAAAGTATATGGCACCCCTCCCCCAGCTCACCGTTCCTTCTTTCCTTCCTCCCTCTGGCTATGTAATTCCTACTGCCATTCACTTTCTGCCATGACTGGAAACTCCCGGAAGCTTCCACTTTTTTTTCTAAATTACCAAGCCTCAGATATTCCTCTATAGCAACAAAAACAGACTAACACAGAACACTTCTCATCTTCCTGGGAATTACTTATGTGTTCTTCCTGGGTTGAATTGTTCATTCCCTGCATTCCATTTTCTTTCTCTTTTTGTGTAGTCCCTGGTTTTGATGAAGCATGTCTTCCAGTGTTTTTCCAAGAAAGAATGAATGGGAAATAAATTAAGAAAATATTTTGCATGTCTGAAAATGTCTTTACTTTCACATTTTGATAATAATTTTTCTGCATGTAGATCCTGATTGAAGAATATTTTGTCACAGAATTTAAATTTATTTCCATGACATCTTCTACCTTCCAGTTTTGCTACATAAATGCCTAGTGCCATCTCGATCCTTGATATTCTGTATGAGACTCAATTGCTTCCTTCTGGAGTATTTTTTTTTTTTCACCAATATTCTGACATTTCAGCATTATACATTTTGTTGTGAGTTTCTTTAAATTCATTGCATTGGGCACTCAGTGAGATGTCATAATTTAGACACTATATCCTTCAGTTTCGGGATTTCTTTTTTTTTTTTTTTGGTAATTTTCTCTCCTCCATTTTCCTCGTTTTCTTTGTTTTACTGGACATTTAATTTGCTTTCTTGGATTCATTTTATTAAATCCTTGGATTAATTTTCATGTTTGCTTTCTTGGATTAATCCTATTAAAATATTTTCCAGTATGTTTTTTTCTCTTCTATCTCATAAATTGGAGGTTTTCTTGTTGGTTATTTTTTGCTTTATTGTCTTGAGGTTTTTGAAGTTTTTTGCTTTATTTTGTTTTTGGTAATTTTTCTTCTACCCTTTGTATTGACTTCATTGCTTCCTAGATCCTCTTTCTTGTGTGCAAGTTTATCCTGTGATGCCCACTAAAGAATAACACACTAAAATGCTTATTGGACCTCTTCATATGTGAGTAGATTTCATCTTAATGTGATTTTGATGCAAACCAATTAATTTTCTACCAATCTGTTTTCCCTGATTGTATAATCCTGAATGTCAGCACTGTGGGAGACAAGAAGGTGAAGGGTGAAGGAAGTCTCACCATTAACTATTCAGATTTTCACTTAATCTTCCTCTTTCCAGTATAACGTCTCACTCCTTGCTCTCAGCTTGCCTGATATGTTAAGCCCAGAAAGCAAAGCTCCAGTTTTACACTGAGAAAGGATCAAACTGCCCTGCAAAAGACAGGGTGATTTGTGGTTCAAATCAGGATTGCTTCTTCTTTGTTTTGCCCTAGAGACTAGCCCTTATCTTTCTCCAATTTGTGAGTTACCATTTGTCCATCCCATTCAATAGACTACAAAAATTGTCATCTCAGCTTTGTCTTCACTCCCATGCTCTTTGTTGTGCAGTGTACACCCACACACATACATCTATATGTACACAAACACATATATACACACACACATATACACACACACACACACATATTGTGTTAGTTTGTTCTTCTGTTGCTATAAATAAATACCTGAGACTGGGTAATCTGTAAAGAAAAGAGGTTTTATTTTGACTCACATTTCTGCAGGCTAAACATGAAGCATAGTGTTGAAATCAGCTTGTAGTGAGGGTCTCAGGCAGCTTACTATCATGGTGAAATTGAAGTGGGAATCAGCACATCACATGACAAGTGAGGGAGCAAGAAAGAGAAAGGAGAGCTTTCGGACTCCTTTAAAAATCAAATCTTTCATAAACTCATTGAGCAAAGACTCACTCATCACTAAGGGGATGGTGCTAAGCCATTCATGAGGGATCTGCCCCCATGATCCATTTCCTCCCCTAGGCCCCACCTTCATACTCGGGGATCATATTTCAACATGAGATTTGGAGTGGACATGCATCCAAACCATATGATTACACCCCTAGTTCTCCAAGTCTCATGCTTTTCTCACATTGCAAAACACAGTTATCCCTCCCAATAGTTCCACACAAAGTCTTAAATATTTTTCATCATGAAGGCAAAAGTACTAAGTCTCATCTGAGACTCATCACCTTCCACCTATGATCCTATAAAAGCAAAAACAGTTATTTGCTTCCAAGATACAATGGTAGTACAAGCATTGGGTAAATATTCTCATTTGAAAAAGGAAAAAAAAAATGGCCAAAATAATGGGGCAGTAGGCCCCATGCAAGTGTAAGACCCAGCAAGGTAGATATTAAACCTTAAAGCTAAAAAATAATCTCCATTAACTTTATGTCCTGCATCTAGGGCAGACTAGTGCAAGGAGTAGCTTCCCAAGGGCTTGGGCAGCTCCACTGCTGTGGTTCTGCAGCAGGCAGAACTGGCTGTGGTCACTAGTTGTAGTTGAATGCCTGCAGCTGTTTCAGGCCCAAGATGCAAGCTACCAGTGGCTCTATCATTCTTGGGTCTGAAAGGTAGAGCCATATATAGATAGATAGATAGATAGATAGATAGATAGATAGATAGATAGATAGATAGATAGATAGATAGATATACACACATGGTCCTTGCCTGTGGTGCACAGCCACACATCCCTGAAGTCATCATTATATATATATAGTACACATCCAGTACTCACCCCTGAAGTCATGACTATATATATACACACACACACACACATATATATATAAAACATCATTTGTTAAAATGCAGTCAAGTTATTTGCTAAGAAGAAAGATGACTTTCACTCCAGGTCACAATAACTTTCTCATTCCCATCTGAGACTTCATCATCCTGTCCTTTATTTCACAAGATTTCTTCATTTTTACTTCCATTTATGTTTTTCTTCATGAACTACTCACAAAGATAAGCATAAGCAGGCACAGAACCTTCCCTCAGAGTAATCACAGCTTCCCTTACCTCTCTTACAATCCTAGAACCAGCTTACTCTGCTTCAAATTTTGTATAACAAATTTGTGAGTTGCATTTCAGTGCAGCAGACCATCACATTGCAGGTCACATAATTGGAGCATGCCCAGGTAAGTATGCCAAATGCATGGCCTAGGAGTCAGCAAGAGTGAACAAGTCACCCAGAAGCAGAACCAATCTACTTGGATCAAGGAACGGGGACCAAATTCAGAACAATGGATGTCTAGTTTTGTTGTAGTATGGACTTAGGAGCCAAGGACCTCAGCATGACCTAGTGAGATCATGCTTCATTGTATTTTCCTATCTCTTTCATTATAACCCTCTACTAATAAAACCTATCCCCATACTCCAGCCTCGGAAAGACAGATTTGGGCATTTCCTCCTATCTCCTCTCCAGGGGCTTTGTCATGAAGCTTTTTCTTTTCTCAAAAACTGCTGTTGTGGTATTAGTTTCCATATACACTGGGCAGTACACCTTTGCATGGTAACACTCTATCATTACACTCAGAAAGCAGAATCAAAGTAGGTAGCTGTTGCAGTAGCAACTGTTGCATCCCTGAGCACCACCTCCTGGGCATGGCTGGGATGAAGAGAGGCACAGGGGTGCACTGGTGACTTCAAGGATTAGTACTCATGTGTGGCTGTGCACCACAGGCAAGGACTACCAGCAGCCCAGGGGCAATCCTGCCACCTGGGTCACACAAGCCTCAGTTGCTCAGCCTGCTTCTACCTGGACAAGGTCCTGCTCACCTAGGGGAGCCTCCTGCACTAGAGATGCTGATCACACTCTTGATCTTAAATGTTCTTTGGCCATGCTGCCATGTTGCTGGAACAGTCTCTTCTGTCTTCTATTGTCTGATGAACTTATCCCCCAAACTACTATTTCATTTCATGCAAAGGAGTTTAGCTACATTATGTATTGTTTTTCATTTCTCATTGACTCATACTCGTAGACACGCTTTACATAATCTATGTTTAATCTAAATTTTCATTGATTGTATGATGCATCATTATATAATTTGCCACTAAAGAGAAAGGTCACTAATTATGACTTTAAGACATCTTAAATTGTAATACAGGTCTTGATTTTAAAATAGAAAAATATTAATTTTGGCATCAATTAAATATTGTCAATGATTTATCCCATAGTCTTTCCAAATGAAATATCCCAGAGAATTCTAGTATTATAACAAGAAAGTGTTGATTGCAATGGTCTGAATGAGGACTAGTGACTTAAGTGACTGTAAATCGAATTTTTTTATAGCTAGACTTTATTGAAATCTCTAATCATTAAAGCTCCTGCTACACAGATGCAGATAATTTGAAGATATGTTTTTCATTAAGGAAATTTTGCTTTGCTTCCAGGGTAATAACAGTGTGGTATTTAATTAGTCATATTTTAACATTTTAGATTAAAAATAAACATTAATTTAGTTTTAATATTAGCTATTGAATTTGATGTGGGTGATTAATTTAACTTTAAAATATGTGAAGAAGCAAACATTTTTCTTCCAAATACCCATACAAATTAGATGTATTCATACATATTCCCAAATTTACTTACGGAGTGAGATTTCATTTTTGACATGATACTACTTAAGTACATTTATAAATAATGAGTTATTTGAAGAAAATGGAACATATAATATTAAGTATATAATCTAATATGCATCTTATATTAAATTCTAAAGGATCATATATGTGATTTTCAAACTTTTTGCTAAAACTTTTTATTATTTTTCTGTAGAATTATTTTTTGTCATATTTTCCACATAGAAAATGTAAATACATAAAAAGGTAAAATTTGGGGTTTCCTTTCCTGCTTAAATGTCACCGCTGTAGGCAAAAGTCATAAATGAAAATGAAATACAATAATAAATTCATCTTATCTTTTCTTTTAGAATTGCATAATTTGAATTTTTTTTGCTGTTGTTATGTTCTCACCTGCTCATAGACATTTCTGTGGTGAATATGTACTCATATGATGCACTAACCAAGAGTAGGTATTTATTTAACAATTACCTTTAATATAAAATTAACATAAGATCCTTACTGACTGACTTTTCATATCTATTGTAAATACACAACACATGTAACAAATGGAGAATCAGGAATTTACTTCTACTAGATCAGTTAAAATGGCTTGTGGTATGGAAATACATTCTGTAATGAGTTATTACTTATCAATTATAATATATATCTTGCACTGACTGAAGTTGCAGTTAGGTCACTCATGTTGGATGTCTTTTTTATATCATTTAGAAAAGTTTTATTAGTTCTAAGAAAATAGCTTTCAGTGTCCAGCACAACAGACTCTGAAGATTAAATACAAATAGAATATTTTTTTTTTCTTCCCTAAGACAGACTGTCACTCTGTCACCTAGGCTGAAGTTCAGTATCATGATCAGAGCTCACTACAGCCTTGATCTCCCAGACTCAGATTATTCTACCACCTCAGCTCCTCCTCATCCTCAGTAGCTGGAATCGTGTGTGTGTGCCACTGCACCGGGGCTAATTTTATTTATTTTCTTTTTATAAGATAAAAACCTACAGGTCTCACTAGGTTGCCCTGGCTGGTCTGGAACTTCAAGCTTAAGTGATCCACTCACCTCAAACTCGCAAAATGCTAGGATTACAGGCATGCCTGGCCTAAAATATCTTTTTAATCCTTAAGAAAAGTCACCCGGAGAGGCAATGGCACTGTTAACACCGGTCTCTGTTTTGAGTGTTGGAGAAGGATTTCCATTAAGACAGTGTGAAGATGCTGGTAAATCCTTCCCACACACAAAGTATAAAACTGGACAAAATTGTCAAAAAAACATCCTTTCAGGTTTGCGAGTTGCCAAAGGCAGATAACAAATTGAATAACATATATTCTTGGGAAACTAGGAGAGTTTTGGGAAACTCTGCTGCCAGCTTGCCTTGGGCAGCTCCTATCAACAATCCCAGTTCAGTTGCCAAGAAAAGTAGCTTTACAAAGGTGAAGATGGCAAGGGAGGAGAATGAAGGGGCAAGGAAATCAGAATCATTGCTTCCAGAGGAGTGGAAATGATTTGAAGTGGGCCACAAAACTTTGCAGTTTTGTGATTTAAAAGTGACAGACTTGATAGAAAATAGTGGAGGAGGGGGAAACCCAGTTTTGCTAGCCTAAGTCCCAGTTGTGGTAAGCAGCAGACGCTTCAGAAAATTATCAAAAAGATCCTCGAAATAAGAGCCACAGAAGAACGTGCACAAACTTTGGCTAAATCATTGGTTGGATACTAGGCTAGACAATCACTAGTAAGCCAGTCTAGACGAAAATAATAAAAATTTTAAAAAGGCTGAGCAGAGATATCAGCAACTATACAACATGGAGGAAAAGTTTCTGCTGTTTGAGTCCAGGTAAGATAATTAAAAAGTAAAAGTAAGACAGAATCTAGATGGATCAATACATTATATGATCAAAAATTTGTAGTTTTCAATAAAATATTACAAGATACACAAGAAACAGGAAAGTATCACCCATACTCAAGAATAAATGCTGTCGATAGAAACTAATTCTGAGTAGGCACAGTTACCGGATTTGCTAGACAAAGGCTTCAAAACGAATATTATAAATGTTTAAAGAACTAAAGCAAAGTATGAAAATAACTAACACATAGTGAATTTCAACAGAGAAAGAGGTAAACCATAAAATAAAATCAAGTAAAAATTCTAGAGCTTAAAGGAGTGGAAACAAAAATGAAAAATTTGATAGATTGGCTAAACAAGAAGTATAAGATGGCAGAAGAAAAATCAGTGAACTCTGAGAGGAATCAAGAGAAATTACTCAGTGCATGAAACAAAGAAGAAAAAAAAAACGATGCAAAAACTTCAGGGAATTGCATAAAAATCTTAAGCATTACAACATGTATGTAATGGAATTCCTAGCAGAATAGGAGAGAGAAAGGGTATAAAAAATTTAAATGAATAATAGTTAAAAACTTCCAAAATTTGATTTTTTTTTTTATTATACTTTAAGTTCTAGGGTACATGTGCATAACGTGCAGGTTTGTTACATATGTATACTTGTGCAATGTTGGTGTG
>NW_012115533.1:4109193-4119701 GCF_000951035.1 Colobus angolensis palliatus
CACTCACTAGTGAGATGACCCCAGTACCTCAGTTGAAAATGCAGAAATCACCGGTCTTCTGTGTCCTTCGCAGTGGGAGTTGGAGACTGCAGCTGTTCCTATTCGGCCATCTTGCTCCGCCCCCAAAAGTACCCCAAAATTTGATTTTAAAACTTATTATTCCAAATGATTTATGTAGATTCTCCATCTTGTAAGAAGATGAAATATAATTCCTCATGCCTTAAGTGTAAGCTATATTACAGACTTTCCTTCAAAGAGTACAGTTTGGTGAGGAAGGGAAAATAAAGTAACTTAACAATGGGAAAACTTTATGAATATTATCTAAAGTCAGGTGATCGAGGTTAGCATCAACAGTAACAAGACATTGATAATATACACTCTAATATTGGTAAGAATGATAATTTATCGCCATGGTTTTCCTCCCCAAGACAAATTACCCCAGTCTAATAATGAGAAAAACATTGAACAAATCTCAATCAAGGGACATTTTACAAAATATCTAAACAATAATTATCAAAACTATCAAAGTCATCAAAAACAGTACAAGTCTAAGACATTGTCAAAGACAAGAGAAACCGAAGAAGAATATTAAATGTCATATGTTATGCTGGATGGGATCTTAGGGTAACAAAAGAACATTAGAGAAAAACTGAGAAAATTTGAATAAAATATAGACTTTAGTTAATAATAATATATTACTCTTAGTTAATCATTTATCAATTCTGATAAATGAACCATATTTATGAAAGACGTTAAGCCACTAAATTTGCTATAATTTTTACATCACTAAAAATAAACTAATACACATTTCTAACAACATTATGTAACAATTTGTTTCTTCACATCCTCACCAACACTTGATATAACCAGTTTTTTCAATATTACCTGTCAAACAGCTGTCTAATGGCATCTCATTGTGGCTTTAATTTGCAATTTCTTAAAAATAATTGTGTCAAACGTCTTTGCATGTACTCTCTGACATTTCTATATCTGCTTTGCTTAATAGGTGTTCAAACATTGTCCCCATTTTGTTTAGGTTAATTTTCTTTTACACTTTGGAAAGATTAGATAGATAGATAGATAGATAGATAGATAGATAGATAGATAGATATGGATAAAACTTTATATATATAGATATAGATATCTATATATATATACTGGATACATGTCCTTTATCAGAGATATAGAAGTATTTTTCTCTATTCTGTGACTTGTCCTTTTATTTTTTAATGATGCTTTTGGGAGATTTAAAAACAATTTGATGAAGTCCAATTTATCAATTTGTTCTTTCATGGACCATTCTTTTGCTGTCATAGCTAAACAATTTAGCTAAACAAAATGAATGAATGCATAGTTGAAGGAATAATGTAATAATAGCTTCAACTCTGTCAATGTATGATGTTTGTCTCAGGCATGCACTTTAGGTATCCAACCCTTATACCTTAGCCACCCCCAAACTGCATACTTTATAAGTACTTTTTTTTTTTTTTTTTGCTCTGTCGCCCGGGCTGGAGTGTAGTGGCCGGATCTCAGCTCACTGCAAGCTCCGCCTCCCGGGTTTACGCCATTCTCCTGTCTCAGCCTCCGGAGTAGCTGGGACTACAGACGCCCGCCACCTCGCCCGGCTAGTTTTTTGTATTTTTAGTAGACACGGGGTTTCACCGTGTTAGCCAGGATGGTCTCGATCTCCTGACCTCATGATCTGCCCGTCTCGGCCTCCCAAAGTTCTGGGATTAGGGGCTTGAGCCACCGCGCCCGGCCATAAGTACTCTTTTTAAACTTAATTTATTATGGAAAGATGGGATAACTAAAAATACTCATATTATTTGTGCCAAGAAGAAAAGGACCATATATTTAAAATCATGAGCCTTAGCTTCAAAGAAAGAATATCAGGAAGTTAAATGTTCTTTTAGCAATCCTTCCAAACCATGGGTGTACACTACTGATTTTTCTTCATAAATTTTGCCATCTTTACCTTATGCCTTTATATAGGTTGAGGTGGGGGAATATATGTACTTTAGGACAAGTAATAATCCTTTCAAAATATTACTACTCTGTATTTCTCATAGTTCAATAAAATTTTGCAGGTTTTTAAAAATTTCTGACAAATATAACTAAAGAAAAAAGAAAACCAGACACCAATTAACTCTGTGTATATCATGCAGGTAATAAAGAATCATTAAATATTTTTTAGAGTAGAGAATAATAGATAAGCGATGTACTATGTGAATACTAATCTAATACTTTGTGTGTATAAGATAAGTCAATATTTCTGGGAATAAGAATCAGTTAATAGATGTCAGCTATGAAGTAATTTTGAAACAATACCAGAATGACCTGACATGGAAAGGCATATTACATTTCAATGAATAAATGCTTGATTGAATGTGAAAAAATGAAGTAGAGAATTCTTAGAGCAAAGTGAATGAGAGAATGGGCCATAGGCAAAATCAGAAACTGTAAATATACATCACTATGCAAAATTTTCTGTGATCTCATCACAAATTACCTCTGTCTTGTCCTTCTCCACTCAAACCCACAGATTCTACCAAAGAGAATTGTGTCCCAACTATGCTATGAATATTTAATCTCTGAATATTTTTAATTGGGATACTCCCTACATATTGGAATACACAGAACTTCTAGATTCCACTGGATCATTGATTCTTAGAGTAACATAAATAAGTATTTCTTAAACTACTATTTGAGGAGATTGAACTAGGTTCTATGGTTGGCAGCTGGGAAATCAACTAGTAAACAATTCTAGTGGAGTTTAACAAGTGATATGATAAAAGTATATAAAAGCAAAGTGCAACAGTACCTATTGCTATTAGGTGAGGAAGGACCAATGAGGCTGGACACAAACAAGAAAAACAGCAAGAACTTGATTCCATAAAAGCAAGTTAGATTTTATTTTTCATGATGCATTTTTCCAAATTTGTCTAATAAAAATCACCAGGAATACTTGATATTGGGAAATGATTTTGGCAGATATAGAGAAAAAAATTTGAGGAACATTTACCCTATCCACAGATGGAATATTTGCAGGAAATAATTTAGGCATTTCAAGTTGTAGGACAGGAGATAAAGGGGAAAAATTTACAATACACATTTTAGGGGTAGTATAAATTACATCTACTCATAGAGACTTTCATTGATCATTTGTAGGTAAAAAGAATCTCTCTATTTGCTTATGCACTTGCATGTCTCTGTGTGTGCATAGGTACATTGGTGAGTGTATATGGGTGAATGTGTATACATGTGCATGACTGTATTCATTTGTAAATTATTTGTGGATGCAAGATAAGTTAATCCGGAAAGGAAGTGCTGTATAGAGTTGTTGCTCAACTACTACTCACTGAATATTTGAATAAACTTGACTACATGATTTTTAAGGCTAACTATTAAAAGAAAACTTTGGTTGAGGATAAAACTGTGTAATAGGCTAGAATTCAGCTTCAAGGTTCTGACTGAGTCACTAAGAGTTTTTTTTAAAGCCATTTTTACTATTTTTTCCCCCAAGTGTAAATTAGAATAATAATGATTACCTGCTTCAAAGGGGTGTTGTGAGGACTAGCTGGTTGACAGTTTTAAACTATTTTGAAGATGGAATGTACTATAAATGCTCTAAAGAAAAAAAAAGTGCAATGGAATAAAACACTTGAACCAAAGCTTTAGGAAAGTTAGTATGTCTTTTAGGCGGGCAATCTTCTACTAATAAAGAATACTATGGGAAATTAACTCCACAACATTTTTTATTTTCTTGCCTCTTTTCTACTTTCTTCTGTAGCTAATATCTACCTAGTGACTCAATTCAACAGGAAAGTTCTAGTAATGCCACTTGTTGTAATGGATGTTACTCATAAAGAAAGAAATGCAGTGAATATTATAAAGTGGTCATTAATCACACCACAAAATTTAGTCTGTTCAAAGACATCACTATATTCAGAAATTACTAGAACTATTTTAAAATCAGTTTTATCATTGGAAATTCTGGATATAGTTGTAGAGGGCTAGAAGAAAAAGTTCACTTTTGTATAGAAATATCTAATAATTTTTCTGAAACATAAATATCAGAGCTAGATAAGAAGTTCATTTTTCAAAACAATTGTTATTTTTTCCAAATGACAAATGAGATATTCAAAACTCTGAAAAGATATTATTTTGTTTAATCATTCTTACTAAGAATATTTACACAATTATGCATTTGCATATCCTATTTTGTAAACCCAAATCAATACACATATAGCTTAAAACAGAACAAAAAACGGCATGCCACAAAATTTTTGTGAGAAAAAAAATGTCCAAAAAGGAAACAAAGTGACCAATTTTACATGTTCTTCAATAGAGTTGATATACATCTTTAGCATTCTATGTTCTATATTTTGTAACATTGGATCATGAATCTAACATTTCAATCCATATTTTGAAACAAACAAAAACAGAGATTTAAAAAAAATATCCAATTTCTATGTAGAAATAAGCACTGTATCTCATTTCACTAGTTCTTGCCACACAAAAACATATTGTATATTAACTATTATATTTTGAACTTGAATAATAAAGTCAAAAATGGCATATTTATTTCTCAAGTATATTATTGTACTTCATTAAAATATCAGAGCAGAAAATTCTACAGTCTCTTTATTATTTTTAACATTTAGTAAGATATTTTAATTTTAAATCTGTATTAATATTGTTCATTGAAAGTACCTTCTGATTTTAGAGATCAGTGATTCAGTAGATATTAGATCAATAGATTCATCAGATATTAAGTACCTAGAAATTAAGTACACGCTGGGGTGGGTATGTTAGAAAGCTCTGACTATACACCTCAAAGCCAGTAATTTAGTTAGGAAGATAAAATTAACAAATGTGAACATATTAACAAATAATGAAATGATAAACTGGATTTTGGTGACTCTAGCAAAAATGTGTGATATAGAAAAACTATAAATGAGGTTTGTAGAGAAAATGGGCTTACAATAATTTGGATGGGATAAATGAAGAGGAGTGGACATTTGGGTAAAGATTGAAAGGCAAGTTGAAAGGTAGAGAATTTTAAAATTAAAATTATATTAAGTGGAAAGCAGTCAGGATATATAAAAACTCAAATGCAATTTCCGTAATATACTTAAGTTTGTTATATTAGATATAGTTAATACCTTCTGAAGAATTTGTTAAATAGAATGTGAGCTTTTGAGCATTTGTCCGTTTTAATCATCACAGCCCCAAGAATTGTCCTTTTCTAAGGCAGGAGCCCAGTAAGGATTTGCTGAGACAATAAATAAATAAAAGATGAATTTGTAACTGGAAGTGGTAAGCAATATGGATCAATTGTAGCACCTTAAGCAGCAGAGTGGTGGGATGAAATGTGTTTAGAAAGCTGATTTTGGCAATGGTTATGTGAGATGACACTAGAGGAATAATTATGTGGCACTCTCAGTAGAACCATTTTTTTATTTTTATTTTTTGTTCTTTTTTTAATTATACTTTAAGTTCTAGGATATATGTGCAAAATGTGCAGGTTTGTTACAGAGGTATACATGTGCCAAAGTGGTTTGTTGCACTCATCAATCCAATATCTACATTAGGTATTTCTCCTAATGCTATACTCCCTCTAACTTCCCACCTTCTGATAGGCCCTGGTGTGTGATGTTCCCCTCTCTGTATCCATGTGTTCTCATTGTTCGGCTCTCACTTATGAGTGAGACATGCGGTGTTTGGTTTTCTGAGAATGATGGTTTCTGGCGTCATCCATGTCCCTGCAAAAGACATGAACTCATCTTTTTTTTATGGCCGCATAATATTCCATGGTGTATATGTGTCACTTTTTCTTTATCCCGTCTGTCACTGATGGACATTTGGGTTGGTTCCAAGTCTTTGCTGTTGTGAACAGTGCTGCAATAAACATACATGTGCATGTGTCTTTATAACAGAATGATTTCTAATCCTTTGGGTATATACCCGGTAATGGAATTGCTGGGTCAAATGGTATTTCTGGTTCTAAATCCTTGAACCATTTCTATTGGAGGTTATTGTTTGACGTGGCCATGGTTTGAACATCTAATCATGTATGTTTTCAAATGTCAAAAAAGCCCAACATTACAAATATTACCAATTAAATCAATCTGGCATTTGTGCCTTATGATATTTTGCTGAGCTGTGATAGCATTTGCATTACACATAAGCAGTGAACCAAGAAGGAAAGGCTTTGTATTCACCACATTTGGCAGCAAAGCTATATCAAACAAATTTATTCTACACTTATATTAAAGTTGATGTCAGTGTGCCTATGCCTGCAGAAAATGAAGGGCCTAAAAAGAAAGTGTTTCTTCTTAAATTTTGGTTCTAAAACAAATATGAAATGAAATAAAAATGACAAAAATAAAAGTATGAATAATTTGTGCAATTATTTGTTTAGTGATGATTTAAAAATAAGATAATAATTAATTTATTTATTCTTAAGTTTCAGTTTTGTCTCACTTCCCTAGTACCAAATAGGTGCGGAGATATTAAAATCTACATGTCCCAATTTTACTATCATTATTATTAGTGAAATCTGTGGACACTCTTATAACTATATTATCAATAATTTACTTTGTTTACTGATAGCCATACTCTTCACTAACATTCGTACAATGCTGTAGTTTTATGTACATTATTTCAATTAGCCTCAGTAAGTAAGTTGTTTGGACGGGGTATGTGTTACTATCTTTGTTTTATAGATAAGAAATCTAATAATCAGAGAAACAGTAATTCCATATTGCCTAACAATTGCAGAACTATAGTCTTTTAACTCATTTATTTTATTGTATGACACTGCTATTCTTACTACTGCTTTCCCTTCACTAGGGACTTCTTTTTTTTCCTTTAATCCCTTGCCAAAATTAAAATTTATTATTGAAATACTACACATGTCCAAATTCATTATTGATCTAATTGAGAATGAAACATTTTGTCTAAGCTTAAATATATGCAATTCTACTTTATGTACAACTTGGGAACAAAAGAGCCATATTAGATAATTTAATTATTTCTCTGCAAAAACACATGCACTGTAATATAACCTGATCGTGTTCCTCACAGTCGTGATGGAAGGAAACGTAGAAGCGAAGAAAATTCAGTGGATAATTTTTGAAAGTTTTCTGAAGCCATATTTTTAACCTACATATATCTTTAAGCCTCAGCATAAGTAATTCTGTGCTGTTTTAACTAGTAACAAATTCAGATAACTAACATTCAATAAATATTTTGCTACTCTGCGGGAATGTTCTTTTCTTCCACCTTCAACTATTTGAGTAGTCAGGGTTAAGTTATTCAATACTAGCTCACTAACACAAGAGTTTCAAAAGATATCATTCACTCAATAAATTATATTATTACTTCTTGTAGTATTAATTACCACACAAATGGTAGAGAAAAATTACAAAAACTAACTGCTACTCAAAAACCTTGCCTCCCCTCATAGAACAGAAATAAAGTGAATCTTAAACAAAATTAGTAAATTATCCTACAAAGTCGTGTCAGAGATAGGAGGAAATCGTTCAGAAAACAATTACTTTTGCAAGAATTCACTAAAACTTTTATGTTAAAGTAATTAGCATAATTAAGAAAAAGTGTTATTTTAATATGGCTCCTTGACTCTAGAAACACCAAGAAAGCAAGTTTTGAATGTGCTTATTCGAGTAGCATGGTACTTGGTTGTTTGGCCTTAATAAGCACAAAATTCCATATTTTAGATTTGAGTGAATAAGGTTGTCTTCGTGGAATGATGCTTCACACATTCAAAGCACACAGTGACTTTCGTTTTTCTGATTCTGTGCTTATCAAACACATTTCTGACTGTAATTTGACTTTTAGTCTAGCATAAGCACAGATAGCATTTTAGTTATACTTGAGCATAGCTTGCCAAAGAAGAGAAAATATGCTGATCTACCTTAGAGTTCAGGCTTTAAACATCTGTCTCTCAGGACTTGGTTAATATGAGCCTTTTCCCGTGATGCAAATCTATTCTTAGTATGTTGATACATCCAGTTCTTGTGCTTTCCAAGGCTTAAGAACTCACTTCAGGCAGCTGCAGTGAACGTGAGCACTCAAAAGTAATGAGGACAAATGAGGCATCTTGTAGAGAGCCAACGCCTTTCTAGCAACTCATGTGCCCAAGGCAACTTTTATTTTAACTTTAGAATTGAGCATTTACTATGTATTCAGAATCATGCTAATTGTTTCTGAGAATTCAGAGTTAGAAAGCTTAGGCCTTTTTCCAAGGAACTTAAAATCTCACGAACAAATTTTATTCTTGTCCTATGAAAGGCAGTGATTGAGAAGTCTAAATATGAAAGGCAACATAGGATTAAGATTAGAATATCATCATAAGAGAAAAATTATGCCAATTATTTTATTTTATATTAACAGGTGAAAGAAAACTATTCCTTTTCTATTTCTATACAATGACTAGTGTTATCATCTTAAGTCATATTTCTTAACTCCTCTGTTAAATATGCTTTAATGGCTACTTGTTGCACTTAGAATTAACTGTGTTATCTTCAACATGAGCTTGTATCAGTCTTGTGCCTAACTGCCCAGGCTCACCTGAGGCTGCTTTACCCCTTTTCAACTACCCTCCATTACAATGGCCTTTTTTTCTTTCTGCACTACATAGTTTCTGTACAAACAGACTCTAAAGTCAGAGGCTTGAGCTCAGGCTTATTATGGAGCTCTATTAGAGCTACAAAGAAGTGAAGGAGGAAGCGAGAGTAAGCAAAAGGAAAATCAGAATAGAAATGCAGTCCAAGAACAACATCAGTTGGTACTACAGGGTACTCTAGAGCTTGGACGGCCTTTCAGAATCATTGCAAATTGAGGCACAGGGCACAGGCCTGTGCCTCCATCCTAAGACAGAATCTAGGTACCTTGCTGCATCCACTATTTTTGACTGATCTAGAACCGAACAGTATCTCTCCTTGAAAAATTCAGGGCTTTTGTGCACGTTATTCTCATCTTTTTGCCTGGAATGCTCCACTCTTCCTCCACACAACAATGATGGCCTGAAAGTTTTGGTTCACTTTTCAGTTCATCTTAGAACTATAAATTCCTCAGAAAGTTTTTTTCTGACCCTGAATCTAAATTATGTCTTTCTTTTAAACTCTTTGATAGCAATTCATACTTTGCTCTATGTAAAAGTATAAAATATGTACCTATACTTGTGCTTTTGCTGTTACTCTTTTCCATTTGTATCATATTGTAAGTTACAAGGTCACAGATTTGTCACTTCTCTATGATTAGCACATAGTTCCAGCAACTTGAACATCATAGATACGTAATCAACATCTGTAAATGAATGAGCGAGTCTTGGTTCTTCTCTCCCTTAGGCCCTAGTAATTGCTGGCATTTCCCACTCATTATTATGATAATAATTGAACTCAGTTAATTTTTTTTTTTTTTGTAAACTGTATGCTGGTTTGTATTAGAATTGTCTCTGATATTATCACACAGATGTTCTCACATTTGACTTGCACTAGAGTCACCTAAAGGACATGAAATAAAATGAGTTCTGACCCCAACATCTCTGCTTCACTAAGCCTGGGTTAAGACCCTACATTTGCATTGTTGATGCTACTATTCCAGGAATGACCCTCTGATAATTGTTTGTGAATACAGATAGAGAGCTATCTATTTCCAATATTCAGTTTGTTACAAAATGCAAAATCAAGAAATTTTTAGGAATTTGTATTTGAAATCTCAGGTAAATGGAACTGGAATAATCTATGATAGTTTAGAAGTAACAGGTAGATAACTGTAAAGTATTTTATTAATGTACACTATAAAACAATAAACATTATTTACTGAATACAGAAAGAGCTAATCTGTAACTATTATGTTTATCTTCATTTGGATATCCCACAAGAGAAAATACCTAGATACCTTATAATCTAAATGCTTTGTGAATTTATTTTTTACAGAATTAGCTGTAAGTTCTGAAAAACTGTTTTATAATATATAGTAAAATTTTTCTCATTAAATGTAAAATTAATATTTGTACAATTTATAACTTTATATTTTTAAAATGTTATTTATTTGTGTAATATGTTTATTGTGTAATAATATTGTGTAATATCTGAAAGTGTAAGAATTAACTCTTCCTCAGATAAAACAGTTATTCATACCATTCCTAAAACATTTTGTCTAAAAAATTAAAGACAGCTACAGTGGATTTAATCTTCTTTTAAACAAGATAAAAAGAAGATTTTGCTTATTTATATTTTTGTTTAAACCATACAATTCCAAATTTTAACATCACTTCTACAGACAGGATTTAGAATTTTATCACCCTGAAAAATTCCATGTAACATTTACAAACTCAAATTTTTACTGATTCAATTACAAGTTATTAAGTTCTGTGTTTTTAGAATTTCTATATCTGTTTGATATTGATTTTTATATTCAGCATATTTATTATATTTCCTGGATTTTTAAAGAACAATATATATAGGTACATATTTCCA
>NW_012115533.1:4121270-4125456 GCF_000951035.1 Colobus angolensis palliatus
AATAGATATGTTAATTATCCTGATTTGATCTTTACACATTATATACATAAATCAAAACATTATGCTGTACTCCATAAATATGTACAATTATTATGTGCCAATTAAAAACAAAACAAAACTTAAAAAATACTTAACTCATTTAATGTAAAGTTATTTCGCAAAGTAGATGGTTGCCATGGTCTCATTTTAATAAATAATTAGAAAACAAATTAGGATAACTTGAAACTAAAATTATAACTTTTTTAAAGTTATCCAGTAAAATTAAAACTTTAATTTTAAAATATAATTAAAATATTGCTAATCTTATTTTAAGTTTTCAGGATCAAGGTGCTTGGTATTTCTTTAAACTGCATGTTTTTTTTTTTCTTATTGTAGCCACAGGTATAAATCTTTAATTCATTGGTATTTAACTTTCCTTGGAAATGCTGGTTTGAGATTAAGATGTTGTTAAACTACGTCATTGACCAGTCAGTGTTTGTGAACTCTGAGGGAAAATATACACTGAAGAAAAAGCAAGACAAACAATCTATAGAACTTATGTAAAAAGCACCTATCTATTGAAGGATGATTGATATGTAAAAATCTATATGTGTTAATATTTAATCTTGATGAGTTTGAAGATAAGTATATATCTGTTGAAATTATCGAGACCATAAACATACTCATCTCCTCCCAAAGTTTCCTCCCAACCCCTTTATTTTTATTATTTAGTTGTTTTCTTTCTAAAAACACAAAAGATCTACTGTCTTAGCGATTTTAAGTATACAATACAGTATTGTTAATTGTAGACATTCTGCTGTAAAGTAGACTTCTTGGACTTATTTATCTTGCATAACTGAAACCTTGTATCCTTTAACTATCACTTCTCCATTCTTCAACCCCTATTTATCCTCCAACTCATGTCACTCGCCATTCTATTCTTTGTGTTTATGACTAGACTATTTTAGAGTACACACATGAGTAAGAACATGTAGCATTTGTCTTTCTGTATCTGGCTTATTTTACTTACCACACTGTCCTCCAAGCCCATCTATGTTTCCATGTTGTCTCAAGTGACAGAATTGTCTTCTTTAACTGACTGTATAATATTCCATTGAATAAAGAAAATACATATGTATGTCATATATATGTATATATACACATATATATGATACATAGTTTACTAAATAAACTGTTTTCACTTTGTATTCTTAGAGCCCTTGTCAAGATTAATTGGACTGATATGCATATATTTATTTTGGGGACCTCTATTCTGTTTCACTGGGCTAAATGTCTACTTTTTATGTTAGTACCATATAGTTTTGATTACTACTGCTTTGTAACACAGTTTGAAATCAGAAAGTGTGATTCCTCTGGCTTTGTTCCTCTTGCTCAAGATTGTTTTGTTATTAGGGATATTTTGAGGTTCTATATGAAGTTTAAGACTTTTTTTCTATTTCTGTGAAAATACCATTAGAACTTTGATACGCATTGCTCTGAATAATTAGCAATATTAATTCTTCCAATTCATGAACATGGAATATTTTTCCATTTATTTCTTATATGAAGCTGACCCAATAGTCCTATAGACAGGTTTTTCTGATAAACATAGAAATTGATCCTTCTGGTCTTAAAGCTTGAAACTTGCATAAATTTTATTTGAGCTTCTCTCTCAGTAAAGGACCCTCAGGTCTCTCAAAATGTATCAAAGACTGAAACTCACCAGATGATCACATCCAGACAATGAGGGGCCAGGCACCATCATTCATCATGATTGCAAACTTCTGCCTCCCAAATGCCTGTTTTCCTATACGTTTTACATTTCTTCCTGGCTATATGAACCTCTAATTTTAGGCAGTCAGAGAGACAAATTTGACACTGATCGCCCATCTCCTTTGCTGTAACACCCAATTAAAGTTTTCTTTGTTGGCACTATTTGTTGTCTCAGTGATTGGCTTTCTGTGCAGCATTTAGCAGGAACTAGAACAAACATCTGGTGTTTCAGTAATGTATATTTTAATATGTTTTAGCAATGTTTTATAGTTTTCAATGTGTAGATCTTACATATTTAAATTTATTCCCAAGTATTTTATTATTATTGATTTTATTATAAATATAATCTTTTTCTCAAATTATTTTTAGATAGTTCATTTTTAGTATACAGAAACAATTAATTTTTAAATATTGATATTATATCCTGCAACTTCACTGACTTCGATAATCAGCCCTCACAGTATTTTGGTGTCATATTGAAGTTTTTCTATATATACCATGTCATCTGCAAACAAAGACAAATTTACTTCTTTTCTGATTTGGGTGCTTTTTCTTCTTCTTTCTTGTCTAATTGCTCTGGCTAGGTCTTTCAGGACTATGCTGAATAGAAGTGGTGAGGGTAGGCATCTTGCCTTGTTCCTGATCTTAGAGGAAAAGTTGAAAGCTTTTCATGTTTGAATATAATGTTAGCTGTGAAGTTGTCATACATGGTACTTATTGTTGAGGTATATTTATTCTATTCCTAGATTTTTAAGTGCTTTTACCCCAGAGGAATATTGAATTTGGTCAAATGTTTTTTGTTTTGTTTTGTTTTTGTTTTTGTTTTTGCATCTATTGAGATGTTCATGTGATTTTTATCCTTTATAACAGAATAACTGTTAAAGTGGTGTATCATATATCTTAATTTTTTGATGTCAAACCATCCTTGTATCCCAGGGATAAATCTCATTTGATCATGTTGTATAAGCCTTTCATGTACTTCGGTTTGCTTATTGTGTTGAAGACATTCATATCTGTTTATCAGGAATATTGACCTGCAGTTTTCTTTCCTGCACTATCCTTGTCTGGTTTGGTATCCTAATAATACTGGATTGTTAGAATGAGTTTAGAAGTGGTCCCCTTCCTCAATTTTGGAAGAATTTGATAAGAACTGGTGCTAATTATTATCTAAATGTTTGGTCAAATTCATTGGTAAATCCATGTGGCCAGGGGCTTTTCTTTCTGGGGAGAGTTTTGATTACTAATTTAGTTTTCTTACTCATTATTGGTCCATTTAAATTTTTTATTTCATCATAATTGCTTTGGGAAAATTGTATGTTTGTGGGATGGTATCAATTTCTTCTAAATTATCCAATTTGTTGACATATAACTTAATAGTAGTCTCTTATGAGTCTATGTATTTTGTAGTATCAGTTCTAATGCCTTGTCTTTCATTTATAATTTGAGTCTTCTTTATTTTTCATAGTCTAGCTAAGTGTTTGTCAATTTTGTTCATCTTTTCAAAAAAAACATTTTCTATTGTTTTGTAGTTCTTTTCTATTGTTTTTCTAATTTTTTTCAATACACTTCTGCTCTAATCTTTACTTTCTTCCTTCTGCTAACTTTGGACTTAGTTTGTTTTTCCCTTTCTAGTTCCTTGCAAAATAACCTAAAATTAAGTTTTTTTTTTTGAGATGTATTTTTTCCTTAATATAGATATTTATTGCTATATAATTTCCTCTTAGAACTACTTTTGGTGCATTCTATAAGTTTTGATGTGCTGTGTTTCCATTTTTATTTGTTTCAAGGTAATTTTAAATTTATATTTTGATTCATTTTTTGTCCCATAGATTGTTCAGGAATGCATTGTTTCATTTCCACATATTTGTATTTTCTGGTTTTCCCCTTAATATTTATTTCTAGTTTCATACCATTGCAATTGGAAAAAAACAGTTGATATTATTTTAGTCTTCTTAAATATTCTAAAACTTGTGTTGTGGTCCAAAATATAAGCTGTCCTGGAGAAAGAAAGTCTCATCTGCACCTGAGAAGAATGTGTGTTCTGCTGCTGTTGGATAAAATGTTCTAAGTATATCTATTAGGTTAATTGGGCTTACAATGTTATCTGTTCTGTTATTTTCATATAGGTTTCCTGTCTGGACGATTTACACATTGTTAAAATTGGGGTATTGAAGTCTGTGTTATTTAATTGCTGTGTTTTTGAATTGTAGTCCCTTCAATTCTGTTGATATTTGCTTTATATATTTAGAAACTCTATTTTTGGCTGCATATATTTATAATTATTATATCCACTTGATAAATGTGCTCCTTTGACATTATATTATGACTTTTTTTGTTTTTTACAGTTTTAACTAACAGTATATTTTGTCTAAGTACAGGCACTCCAGCTTTTTTTTTTTTTTTTTTTTTTGGCTACAACTTGAAATAGCTTTTT
>NW_012115533.1:4125506-4134373 GCF_000951035.1 Colobus angolensis palliatus
ATTTCCTGGATTTTTAAAGAACAATATATATAGGTACATATTTCCATCCATATTATTATTCAAATCAGAAATCTAGACTAGGGACAGCAACTGTGATATCAAAAGCCTATTCTGAAGTTGATGTTAGCTCCTGAATTGGTAAATTTCGAGTGTGGCTTTTGAGATTTTTATATGTCTCATTAGATCACAATTTTCTATTTTTGCTTAAATATATTGTGTTAGAATGTTGTTAAATATTTTTGAAATATAATTATTTATAACATTGCTTGAATCTATTTGTTCAATGACCTTAAAAAAATTTGTCCAGTTTAGATTAGCATAATTTATTCTGTTTCTAGATACTTATAAAGCATCTTTGTATAACCGTAGTCTGTTACAGATTTCTGCTTGGTATTAATGTCATAATCATCAATCTACAACCTTCCTCATATGTGAGAACCTTTACTAGTGAAATTTTCTCCTCATTCTCATTAATTTTTTTCAATGATAAACAATAATTTTTCTATCATTTCCAACATTTTCCTCAGTCCTTTGCATTGCAACCCAAATAAAACTAGAAATTGTATCTCCTTTCCATTCTTTGGTGATCTCACATCTTCACCAACGCAAGACTTTCATGATCTTATTCTTACAAGAATTTTTCCATAATTTCAAGAATTAAAACATTTATCTTGACAAAGAATAAATGTTTCTAAAAGTTGTCAAGGCATTCTAACCTCTTCCATTTATTATTATTTTTATTAACATTATTCCATTTGACCTAAGCTTTAAGACTTGGAGCTTACCTTTCCTTGATTCTATACCTACTGAAAACCAAAACTCAATTGTTTCTCTCTTTGTAAGTTTTTGAAAGCCTCAGATAATCTGAACAATTGTTTTTCTAACACTATCCTCATAGAAATTTTATCACTCTGTTCAAATAAGCATAGGACATATGCACTATTCCAGAGTTGTTTTTATTAATGAATGAATATGCATTTGCAAATTAGCACACTAAAATGGAAACATAAAGGAGTAGGCCTATTTAGATGTTGTTTACACAAAAGTCCTGTCTTATATTTAAACTAAGAATTGAAGAATGGAATAGATACAGATAGTTGGAGGGAGAGTATCAGGCAGAAATAATTATAATGTGGGACATATCTAGAGTGGAAACGAGAGCCATATGTCCCTAGGTCACAAGAAGGGTGAACAAAGAGGCAGCCATCACAATTGGAGGATATTGAGGGGCAGATTCCACAGGCGTCAGAGGCAGTGGTAAAGAATTTGCATTTTATTCTGAGAGTGACAAGATGCCGTTAAAATGTAAGAAGCAGAAATGTGACAATATTCAGTTCATATTTTGTTCATTCTAAACGATGAGATTGTTCACTTTGAAGAAACTAGAAAACTAAAGATTCTTAGTCCAGAAGAGGTATAAAATAAAACTCTCAAAGTACCTCATGAAATAAAAAAATAAAATAAAATTAGTATCTAGAATTTTAGAATACAATGTAGCTACAGGACACCAAATGCAGATGGTAACTGTGCAGTTAAGTAAGACTTTTCTCTTGTGCTTCTCTTCTATGCTACTCACTCAAATTCTAGAGCTGTCATATACAGCCTGAGAATGGGGGGAAAGGAGTGAAAGAGTAAGTTGAAAAAATAGACCTCAATGTAGAAGGAAAAAAGCATTGCATTAGATGAGTGAGTGTGTGTGTATATGTATGAGTGTGTATATGTGTATGTGTGTGTATATATATACACACACACTCATCTGGATCCCAGAGCATGATTAAAGAAGATCGATGACAACAAATCAATCATTCTTTACTTACATCTGACTCTTTACTTACTCCTTAGACACTATGTTTGTATTCTGAAAGTACAGTATGCAATCAGTCTTTGTGTAATTTCTGCATAATTTAAGTGGGAGTTCATTTTCTTCAAACCCTGTGTTTAGCATGTGCATAGACTGTGAGCACTGCATGAACTCCATTAGTATATAAGCCTCCTGATATACGTTTTGCCATCCTTGTTTACTTTCTGCATCCCCAGTGCTTTGAAGTGTGCCTTGAACATAGTACATTACTCAACACTGAATCAGCTTGAACAGAGTAGACAGAACTAGCATACCCCTATCAGCCTCAGGAGTCTTCAAAATAAAACCTCCTTATTGTGTACTTGAATTTGATGTTTAAAACTACAGCCAAAATCCTAAGAAGCAATTTATAAAAACCCCATTCTAAAATATTTTAAGCTGACAGAATTATTGTAGACAAATAGAAAAAAAAAACCATTTATAAGGAATTTATTCAGATCTCCTCCAGGAAAAGGTACTATTTATGAATCTATAGAACATGCAAACCTGCAAAAGCTGCAGTCCTATTTTTGAAGATCTAAGGATTTAATTGTCTAATGGGAGTTTTAAGACTATTCTTAACTCATTTGTGAGGATTAATTACTATTGTCTGGTGGAAAGTGCTTTACCTGATTCCATACAACATACAAACATATACATTCCAGTCATACTCTCAGGTATCTAATAACAGCCAATTTGGAAAGTTGTGAGTTGTGAACATCTCTTGCAACTTGGTAAGGTAAGTCCATTTGATTGAAGGTCCTATGTGAGATTTAGCTCTTAAGGCAGAGAAATTCAAGCAAGACATGCTGATTAATTAACAATATCTAAAATTATAAGAGTGTGACTTTGTGACTGTCATTAAAAATTGTTTCACAGCCTAGACTCTGCTTTGGTAAGAGTAGGGCTGGGAAAGTAAAAGGAAAATTTTTTCAATACACCTCTGTAAGATATTCATGCATAAGCAACACTGCTTTCGTGTTCAACTGGAAGAATGAAGCTCTCAAGGAGGAAAGCACTGTCTTTTAACTTCTGCACTAAATAGAATATGACTTTTGCACAAATCTACAGTTTCAATCAATACACAGAGAAATCCAGAATACTGGCAGAAATAACAGCATTTAGTAAAGGTTAGCAATCACTGGAAAAATTCAGCATAGTCCAGAGGAAACAAAATTAATAAACAGATAAAAAGTTTTATATGGCAGGAAACCACAGTATCTGTACCGGATTGGATGTATTATTAGAAAATGGAAGCCACATACGATATTTGTGGAACTCATATTGAAAAAGTCCAAAAGATGAGATTTGAAGGGAAAAGCAACTGAAAACTTATAATAGCAAATGAGTAAATATTTGATTAATGCCAAATGTATTTAAATGGAGACTTCACAAGGACCATGCGGTGAGTGGCTAAAAAATTATTGAAACATATTTTAGCTAAACTCGTAATACATCAATCATTTGACATATACAATTCGTTCTTCTTCATGTGTCCTTTCTTTGTGCCCTTATCCCATCAACGACTATATCACCCAAGCCTGAAACCTGGTAGTCATTTTAGAATGAGCTTGTTTCTTCACTCCACACATAGTGCTGGCAGTAAACACTATAGATTCTACCTTTTAAAATGTCTTGGAAATTTGTTGTGGGAAGTCAGGGACCCTGAATGGAGGGACCGGCTGAAGCCTCAGCAGAAGAACATAAATTGTGAAGATTTTATGGACATTTATTCCTTCCCCAGTCAATACTCTTGTGATTTCCTTTGCCTGTCTTTACTTTAATCTCTTAATCCCATCATCTTTGTATGGTGAGGATGAATGTCGCCTCAGGACCCTGTGATGATTGCGTTAACTGCACAAATTGTAGAGCATGTGTGTTTGAACAATATGAAATCTGGGCACCTTGAGAACAGGATAACAGCGATATTCAGGGAACAAGGAAGATAACTTTAAAGTCTGACTGTCTGTGGGCCAGGCAGAACAGAGCCATACTTCTCTTATTACTGAAAACGGGTAAGATAAATATCACTGAATTCTTTCCCCAGTAAGGAATATTAATGATTAACAGCCCTGAGGAAAGAATGCATTCCCAGAGGAGGCCTCTGAATGGCCACTCTGGGAGTGTCTGCCTTTATGCAGTTGTAGATAGGGATGAAACACACCCTAGTCTCCTGCAGCATCCCCAGGATTAGGAAATTCCAGCCTGGCAAATTATAGTCAGACCGGTTCTCTGCTCTTGGACCTTGTTTATCAATGACAATGCCTGCACAGCTGGCCATGAAACTTCACTAGCAATCTTAATTTTGCCACATCCTGTGGTCTTGTGATCTCACCCTGCCTCCATTTGCTTTATGATTTATTACCTTGTGAAGCATGTGATCTCTGTGACCCACACCCTATTCATACAGTCCCTCCCCTTTTGAAAATCGCTGATAAAAACTTGCTGGTTTTATGGCTCGGGGGCATCACAGAACCTGCCGACATGTGATGTCTCCCCTGGACACCCAGCTTTAAAATTTCTCTCTTTTGTATTCTTTCCCATTATTTCTCAGACCAGCCAATGCTTATGGAAATAGAAAAGAACCCACGTTGAATATCGGGGGTGGGGTTCACCCGATAGAAAGTGCTTTCATTTAAACCTTTGTCACTTTTCACATGAATTGCAATAGACTTTGGGTAGCATCCCTGCTGCCAGTATTTTTCTCCATCATACTCCAGTGAGATCATCGTAAAAACATAAGTTTTACAACTCCAGTCCCTTTATTAAATGATTGAAGATATTTTCAATTATTTCAACATGAATTCTAAATCCTCAACATATTCTTAAATTTATTTTTAAACTATCTCCCTATGACTCTTTACTAGAATGTCTCAGCACGCATATGTTATTGGCTACTATCTTATGTAGTAATTTACACAAGTTATTCATTTTTGTTCAGTTATAGGGCAAGCTCACACCCACTCAAATATCAACTATTTTATTCATAATTATTCTTTACATTTAGCTTAAATATTTTCATTTCTAGGATGTTTTCCTCACCATCTTTGCAGCTAATACAAAATTAAAAATCGATGGAGTATGTGTTATTAACTCTTGTATTATTGTTCATTTTCTGTTTCTCTCATTATTGTTTCTCCATCTCCTGGATTCATTTAGTTCCATCTATATCAACAGGACACTTTCAATGGCAAGTAAAAGCATGAACTTTCTTTAAAAAACAAGCTAGGGTAGGATTAGAGGCTTGGATTTTCAGAAACTTTTCTATTTTTTGGCACAGTTTCCTTCTGCTTGATTTCACTCATGCATATATTTGGGAACCTAAAAATGTGACCAGAATGCGGTCTCTCTGGATGACTTGTCTTCACTGGTCTCTGGGTTTATTCTTCTCCAGTGTGGGCACCACGACTGTTGGCAAACCTATATTCAGTGGCAAACCCACACCCACATCATTTCTATTTAGCAATCTCAGCTCTTTTCCAATGTTCATATCTCAATCTGAATCTCTGAGAAGACTTGGATAAGACACCATTCCACACCTAAATACAATGGCCTTGCATTGTATCTGGCTCTGTTGGGGTATAGGCTTACTCAGAAGTGGTAGGGGAACATAGTAATGGACGGTCTCAACAGAACCACATGGAGTGGAGATGGAGATATCCACATAAACCAGAAGAAGATTAGACAGATTACAACACACTCATACATACACTCACTCACACATGTGTGTGCACACATGAACACTCAGGCACAGTTATCATACTTCAATAATCACTTTTACTTCAAAAGGTGAGCTAGTCCTATCTCCTCCATGTGCTTTGTGGTACCTTACACAAAAACCTATCATGATGCATATCTCATTGTACTATTCAAAAAAAAAAAAAAAAAGAAAAACACTTTTCAGACCTTATGGTACATACATAGTAAATGGTTCAATAAGTTTAGTTTTTATACATTTATCACCAATAACTTGTAAATTTTGGCAAAAAATAAACATTGCACAAATGTTAAATGAATGAATAAGTGCCCAAATCACAGGATGTGCACTATGTTTTTCTCTTAAATTGTATTTAACTGCGATCCAACTTTCCATTTGTTTTCCTGTCATTTAGTCGACAACGGAAAGGACTGATTTCATACTTGATAAAATATTTACTGTTTGATTTATAAATTATGTTTAAATATCAGTGTTAATCACATATAATGGTGACATACCCCAAAGACAAGCACTCTTACAGACCCTAACAGTAAAAATGTCCTTTTTAAAAATTAATCTCGGGACAACTTGGAAAATTTGAGCACTGCCGCTTACTCTACATGCTGCACTGTATATTATAACTAGTTTTTTTTCTTCTTCTTCTCTTGTATTTTAGTTTCTTTGTTGTATCTTTGTTGAGTAACTCTAAAAAAAGAATATGAGTCTAGCCATAGCCACATCATTTTTTTTCTGATTGTATAGAAGAAGAAAATGCTTCTGCATTAACAATCATTATGAGTACATTTAAGTCATTATTCATTTATGGAATTGCATTAATTTCTGAATAACATGGCACCATAGATGGATGATTCAAAAAAGGCAATGCAGTGTCTCTGTCTCCTGGATTCATTTAGTTCCTCAAAGTATCAATCTGTCATTCACTGTGTCCACTCACAGACACTTCTCAATCTGAAAAAAGTCATTACGTTATCAGTCAGATGACTGGATGAGATTTAAAAAAAAAAATACAACAGTAATTTTAGTTAGTTTAAAGTATTAAAATTCCAAGGCCAAAATAACTTTTCCAGTTATGTGAGGCTACTAGCTATGGAAATTCTAAAACATCATTTAATTAATTTATTTTAAGCAATAGATAATATTAAGTTTTTTTCTATTGAAAACAAATTCTGCATTTTCACCATTTGAATGTGCCATGTACTTTGATGAAAATAATCTAATACCAACATAAACTTTTCTTCAGAATATCAGGAGGTTTATTATCCGTGAAATAAGAATGCCTAAAAATCTTTAATGCATTTACTGCCTTATCACTCATTTATCCATTTGTACAATGTGTATTTATTGGGTATAAATAGGAGCTAAACTATACTGTTAGATGTTGAGGTATTTAGTTGATACAAAATTTCACTAGTAAAGGTTCTCACATATGAGGAAGGTTGTAGATTGATGATTATGACATTAATACCAAGCAGAAATCTGTAACAGACTATGGTTATACAAAGATGCTTTATAAGTATCTAGAAACAGAATAAATTATGCTAATATAAACTGGACAAATTTTTTTAAGGTCATTGAACAAATAGATTCAAGCAATGTTATAAGTACTTATATTTCAGAAATATTTAACAACATTCTAACACAATATATTTAGGCAAAAATAGAAAATTGTGATCTAATGAGACATATAAAAATCTCAAAAGCCACACTCCAAATTTACCAATTCAGGAGCTAACATGAACTTCAGAATAGGCTTTTGATATCACAGTTGCTGTCCCTAGTCTAGATTTCTGATATGAATAATAATATGGATAGAAATATGTACCTATATATATTGTTCTTTAAAAATCCAGGAAATATAATAAATATGCTGAATATAAAAATCAATATCAAACAGATATAGAAATTCTAAAAACACAGACCTTAATAACTTGTAATTGAATCAGTAAAAATTTGAGTTTGTAAATGTTACATGGAGGCACAGCTGGATTGAGCAACTGGAAACAAGATGCAGGACCCCAACTCAGACACTGAGTGGAATGACATCTTACGCAAAAAGGGTATCTTACCCCCAAGGAAAGTCTGAAAGAACTGGAAGAGGAGTCAGATGAGGAGCAGCACATCCTCCAGCACTCAGTGGTGAAAACATATGAAGATATGACTTTGGAAGAGCTGGAGGATCATGAAGACGAGTTTAATGAGGAGGATGAACGTGCTATTGAAATGTACAGACGGCAGAGACTGGCTGAGTGGAAAGCAACTAAAATGAAGAATAAATTTGGAGAAGCTTTAGAGATCTCAGGGAAGGATTATGTTCAAGAAGTTACCAAAGCTGGCGAGGGCTTGTGGGTCGTCTTGCACCTTTACAAACAAGGAATTCCCCTCTGTGCCCTGATAAATCAGCACCTCAGTGGACTTGCCAGGAAGTTTCCTGATGTCAAATTTATCAAAGCCATTTCAACAACCTGCATACCCAATTATCCTGATAGGAATCTGCCCACGATATTTGTTTACGTGGAAGGAGATATCAAGGCTCAGTTTATTGGTCCTCTGGTGTTTGGCGGCATGAACCTGACAAGAGATGAATTGGAATGGAAACCGTCTGAATCTGGAGCAATTATGACGGACCTGGAGGAAAACCCCAAGAAGCCGATTGAAGATGTGTTGCTGTCCTCAGTGCGGCGCTCTGTCCCCCTGAGGAGGGGCAGCAGTTCCGAGGGTGACTGAGGCTACAGCTGCTCTCACATGCCAAACTTTCTTGTGACACATTGTCTGGATTTTTTAAAAAAAGAAAAAGCAAGAATGAATCCTTCCGTTTTTTAGTTTTGTATAAATTATGTTTCAAATCTTTACATTTTAGAAATAATCATTGCTGGAATTTCTGTTAAATATTTTGGAACTCTTTTTTTTTTTAATTACAGTATTTCCTCTAAAAAAATTAAAACCAGCCATTTGTATGGCAAATGTCTCTTTTCCTCATTTATATTTTAAGCCATAAAACCTAGTCACTATTTTTCGACATATAACGATAAAAAAAATATAGTTTTAAATGTGAATAAATTATGCAGTGGAAAATTGCAAACTGAGCCTTATAGATACAATGTTTTTTTTTTTTATTTTATAAAGAGAGCAATGAGATTCTTAACGCAAAATACAGGAATGGTCTCTAGGACAAAAGAATCTTAGTATTTTTTGAAGAAACAGACAATTTTTGTGAAATTTATGTCTTTTATCTAACGGTAACTTTGTACCTGGTGGCCAATGTCTCCCCATTTCCCTTCCACCCTCACATCTACCCTCTAGTGATCATTC
>NW_012115533.1:4134423-4165234 GCF_000951035.1 Colobus angolensis palliatus
TTTTGGCTACAACTTGAAATAGCTTTTTCAGTTCCTTCACTTTCACTCTCTGTATTTCCTTAAAGTTAACGATTTTTTGTTTGCTTGCTTGCTTATTTGTTGTTTTTGTTTGTTTGTTTGTTTTTGTAGGCAACATATAAAATAATCTTTTTTTTTAATTCCTTCAAACACTTTATATCTTTCGGTTAGAAAATTTAAGGTAAATTGATGAGTAAATATTTACTACTGCCATTTTAATTGTTCTGTGTTTTGTAGTTTCCGTTATTTATGGAAAACTGCTTCTATCTAATTTGAAGAGACTCATGGACTGAAAAACTATAAATAGATTATTTAGGTGGGCTAAATAATACAGAAATTGGCTCTTGATTTTATTCAAAGAGATTGGGAAACAAGATGTTGCGGATGTTCGGGAGGTTAGGTTTCTATAGATAGCATTTGACATAAAAAGAAAAGAGCTCAAAAAATAATTGAAATAAATAACAAAACAAAATTGCAAAACATTTAGGGATATTAGAAATTAGAGAAATGAGGGAGGTTGAAAAGTATAAGTGATATTTCTGTCCATCCAGGAAGAGACAAAACTGAGATGTTTGAGCAGGATAGGTATATCTAGTTCACTGCAAAGATGTCTGAGTCAAAAGTTGGTGCCCAGTAGATTTTCTCAATTACACAATACGGTTTAAGGAAAAAGAGTCTGAAGATATAGCTCTTCCATTGAAGCCTAATAGACTCAAATTACTTTCAGTTAAGTCTAGAGAGAGATAATTCTGTCTCAAAACATTATAGGTGTGGCTAATGATGCTTGGAGATGACACAATCTAATTCATTAGAATCTTACTATTTTTGAGAGGTATACTGTTAAAGAGCATCCATACTGGACTGACAGGGACTGTAAATGTTCAGGAATTAAAATAAATATTTTGCCCCAACCATCAATGGATAGGAAGCAAGTTGAGAAAGAGTGTCATTTTTATGAAATGCCTATGTTTTCATAGAGTCCTTACAGGTGTCCAAGCAATATAATGGGAATAGAATGGCCTGTTTAAAGAACAGTTAAGAATAAAAAGCAATGGGCAAGGAACAATCTCACAGAGAGAAAAATGGAATATTACAAAAGAATATTTTCAACTCCCAGGCAAGGAGACCCTCACTGTTTCTTGCCAAGAGATTTTACAATTGCTATGAAACAGTGACTACTGTGTTTTTTCTTGTCTTTCTTTTTTCAAAAAGGAGTATTTAGGGTCATTTATCCTATCTCTCTCCAACTTTTGCTTTTAAGTATATAAGAGTGTCAGAGTATGAGTAGAAGTAAGTTTTCTTTTTGTTTTCAGTTCTCCAGAACAAGAGGAGAACATATACATTCTCACATTTGATTTGAAAATTTACACGAAGTCCTGAACTTCAAGCTTGGTAGAGCCTTTGGATGAAATGTTTAAGTTGTCTTATTTGGTATCTCTTTCATGTGAGAGAGTGATGGCAATAAAAATTTAAGAGCAGGAGAATATGTTGTGATTGATCATTTTATTGTTCAAAAGTATTTGCTTCTCAACTCCAAAGGAGGATTATACGTTTCTATCCTTTAATATCAGGCTAGGACATAAACAGAAAAGTAAGTAGGTATGACCTGTATTACTTCAATGCATAAATGATAAAATCAACCTATAATTTGGCATATTGTCTTGTTTTCCAAGATTCACAATGTTTGAGAGACAGTTGCTGTTATAGCTTGAGTTCTGGTGTAAAGATGATGTGAAATGAGTGAACATAATTGAATAACATAAACTGTACAGAATATGGTATTGTTTGGTAAGACAACATAATTTAATCTCAGCTAATTCATACTCAGAACAGATAACTTACCTTCTCCACTTTCATGCCAAGCCTAAATCTAGAATCCTACACAATTCACTCTCATGTAAAAAGACAAATACATAAAACGATACCTAAGGAGGAGAACCAAAAGAAAATAAGTGAAACTAGACTTTTGCCCAATCCATTCCTGTTAAGGCTACACTCTAGAACATGTGGTCAAGTCTGTGAAGTGGTACTTGATTTGTCAATAACAATATTTCTCTATTATTTGAATAAAATGTGGACTCACATAAGGGGGTGAGGAGGAGCAATGCCATAGATGTCATTACTCATTATTAATAATCCAAAGTTTAAATTCACCACATAAATACAGTACAAGCAAACTTTAAATGCTTTCTAGATTTTTAATTGATTTTAGGATTGATTGTATTCATGCTTTTTAATTTCAATGAAATTTTAATTCTGAAAGGCATTTTTTCTTAGTTACTTGATTAAAGTCAATGCATATTCTCAATAAATCCTTAGCACTAACTAATAGCAAGGATTTTATTAAATGCTTATAAATACTTATTACTAAGGGCCCTATGGGTTTTCTTTTCTCCACTGATGTACCCATTTTATAGATGTCAGCTGCCTGCACACATTACCATCATCACCAGTGAAATCCATATTTTCATATGGAGACATCTTAGTACTCTCTAATGTCTGAATAATTTTTTATCTTTATTTATACCTTCTGATGGGCTGAACTGTCACAAACACAATCTAAGCACATTTTCTATAGTCTAAAAATAAGTAATGGAATATATGTGCATTATAATTCATAAATATTGATTTTTGCTGTTATACAGCCAATCAAAATAATTTAAAAGAATGTACAACATGGTTTTTAATTTCAGCTTTGACTTGAAATTTTAAGCTCTTGTATAGTCTACAGAAGGTGAAAGCAGCTCATGGGTATCCACCCTATTCAAATTAATGGTAATAGGATATTTGTTTTGATAGAAACATTATAAAGTACTATAAAAATGTACATGGTAGAGCCTGCAAGGGGTGAGCATTAATCCTGTTTTCTCTTTGTCTTCAGGACTCACAGCAAACATGTTTTTTCTGCCTCACTTAAAGTGAATGTGGTCATGTCCCTGGGTTCTGGCAAATTGAATCTGACTGGAATTGATGTTGCCAGTTCCAGAAAACCTGTTTTAAAATGTCCCATGTGATGGTCAGTCTCTTTCCTCATATGCTTATGGATTTTTATAACGTAATGGTGGTGAGAGCAATGCAATCAGAAGACTCTGAGTCACTGGTTCCAGGGAGATACAGCTTTACCTTCCAGAAATCATTTACCTCTATCTGCATTAAACTCAAGTGGGATTCGGAATTTAATTTCAATTACTAAGTCCCCAATACTCACTAGAATTTTGTTATAGACTGATAGAATATTTTACAAAGAGTACTTTAAGTTTACATCTTTTTACCACAATTATTACTCAGACTAATTGAGCAAGGTAGAGGTTCAATATGAAAATAATAAAATTGAAGCAAAAAGAAATTCAGTAAATTGCTAAGTGCCAGAAATGATAGAAGATAAGTGACAAAATTGGAACTTGACCATGAGAAATCTGTTTTGACATATTCTTAAACATTACACCACCTCTTAACCAGCTTTGTTATGGTTGGCAGGGGCATTTCTATTTAAGACCTTTCTCTCCCATCTTTTTTTTTCTCAGACTCTTAATAGCTGTAACCATTCTGTTTCCTTTTTTCTGTGCCACATTATTTTCTGCTTAATTATAATCATTCTCTTCTGTCAGGCTCTTATGTTGAAAGAGGCTGGGGGAAAGCAGGAGGACTTAATTTTTTAAATTTTACTTTTAAAAGGTACATACTAATTTCATATATTTGTGGGATATACAGTGATGTAGTGATAGATGCATAGATTCTGGATGATCGAATTTGAATAATTAGCATATTGACCCCAAATATTTGTTATTTCTTTGTTATAAAAGTACTTAAAATCCTCTTTTAGCTATTTTAAAATACATTGTTATTAATTATAGTGACCTTGTTGTACAGTAGAACACCAGAATTTATGTCTTTTATCTAACGGTAACTTTGTACCTGGTGGCCAATGTCTCCCCATTTCCCTTCCACCCTCACATCTACCCTCTAGTGATCATTCTGCTTTTTGTTTTATAATGGCAACATTTTTAGATACCACATATAAGCAAGGCAACACAGTGTGTGTCTCTCTGTGTCTGAATTTGTTCGGTTAACAGAATGAACTATCTTCATCCATATTGTCAGAAGTGACAGTATTGCCTACATTTTAAAGGGTGAATAGTACATAATTTTGCATACATGTCACATTTTAAAAATATTTTCATCTGTATCTTAACTATTGTGAATAACGCTGCAAAAACACGAACATGTGGACATCCTTTCAACACATTATTATTTTTTTCCCTTTGGATACATACTAGCTGCGTGATTGCTAGCTCATATGGTAATTCTGTTTTTAGTTCTTTTAGAATGTTTATACTATTTTACAAATGAGCTGTACTAATTTACGACATCATCAACAACTTACAAGCGTTTTATTTTCTCCTTGTCCTCTCCAACATTTGTTATCTTTCATCTTTCTGATAACAACCAATCTAACAGATGTGAGGTGATAATATCTCATTATGGCTTTAATTTTCATTTCTCTAATTATTATAGATGTTGAGCATTTTTTATATATCTATTGGATGGTTGTATGTCTTCTTTTGAGAAATGTCTATTCAATTTATTTGCTTATATTTTAATATAATTATTTGTTTTCTTTTTATTGAATAGTTTGAGTTTTTTGTATATTTTGGGTTTTAGCCCTTATCTGAGGTAAGATTTGCTAGGATTTCATCACAATCTCTGGGTTGTCTCATCATTTCACTGTTTATTTTGCTGTGCAGAAGCTTTTTAGTTTGATGGAATCTCATGTGCTTATTTTTTTATTTTATTGCCTGTGCTTTGGGTGTCATATTTATAAAATCTCTGCTAAGACCAGTGTACAAACGCTTTCCCTTATGTTTTCTTCTAGCAGTTTTATAGTTTCAGGTCTTATGTTTAAATCTCTGATCCAGTTTGAGTTGAATCTTGTCTAAGGGTTGAGATAAAGATACATTTTCATTCTTCTCTGTATGAATATCCAGTTTTCTCAACACAATTTATTAAAGCAATTGTCCTTTCTCCAATATGTGTTCTTTACTCCTTTATCAAAAATCAATTGACTATAATTATATGGCTTCATTTCTGGGTTCTCTATTTCACTGGTAAGTGGGTATGATTTTATGCCAGTACCATATTGTTTTTGTTACTATACTTTGTAATATAATTTTGAAATTCAGTATTGTTGTATGTTGTGCCTTTTTTAGGGGGGTCAAGATTGTTAAGGCTATTCAGAAACTTTTTTAATTCTATATAAATTTTAGATTTTTTTCCATTTAATTGAAGAATGACATCAGAACTTTGATAGGAGTTTTATTTAATTAGTAGGTTGCTTGGGGGAATATAACTTTTTAACAACATTAATTCTTCCAATTCATAAGCATGGTCTATATTTTCACTCATTTATGTCTTTAATTTTATTCACTGATAATTTTAAATTTTCAGTACAAAAAAATTTTACTTTTGTGGTTAAATTAACTCTCATGTGTTTTATTTTGCTATTGTAAGTGGTATTGTTTTCTTCTTTTTTTCAGAGAGTTTGTTGTTAATGATAAACCTGCTACCAATTTTGTAAGTTGAATTTTTATCCCACAACTTTACTAAATTTGCTTATTAGTGACTACAGTTTGAATGTGTCCCCAAAGTTCCATATGTTAAAAACTTAAGCTCTAAATATATGTATTGATTGGAGGCTGGAAGGTAATAATCATCAAATAGGCTGGGTCTCCCATGATAGTACTACTGATTGTTTTAAAAGGAAAGGAAGAAAGACCTGGCAGGCACGCTCCAATCATGTCACGTCCTTCTGCCATGTTATGTTACAGAAAGAAAGCCCTCACCAGATGTAGCCCCTCAATCTTGCTCTCCCCATCTTCTATAACAGTAATAAATTTATTTTATTTATAAATTACCCAGTCTGTAATCTTTTGTTATAGCAACAGGAAACAACGTGAAGTATCAGTTCTAACAGTTTTTTGGTGGAGTCTTTAGGTTTTTTTTTTTTTTTTGTAGATAAGATCATATATTCAAACAGACACAATTTTAGTTCATCCTTTCTGATTTGAGTTTTTTTTTTTTTTTTTTTTTTTTCTCTCTCTTGTATAGTTGTTCTGGCTAGGACTGCCTTTATTAGGTTTACCAAAAGTAGTGAGTGAGAATTCGTACCTTGTTCCTGATCTTAGAGTAAAAGCCGTCAACTTTCCACCCTCAGGTATTACATGAGCTGTGAGCTTATCATACGCAGCCTTCATTGATTGAGGAACAGTTCTTCTACAGCTAATTTGTTGAGAATTTTTATAATGAAAATTTTAAATTGTGTCAGATACTTTTTCTGCTTCTGTTGAGATCATATGGTTTTGTCATTTATTCTGTTGACATGGTGAATCACATTTATTGATTTGCTTATGTTGAACTAACCTTGTATCACAGGTATACATTCCACTTGAACATGATGAATGATTCTTTTAATGTACCATTGAATATGGTTTGCTACTACTTTGTTGGAGATTTTAAAATCTATTGTTATAAGTGGTATTAGCCTGTAGTTTTCTTTTCTTGTAACATCTTTGGCTTTGGTGCCATGGAAATGCTGGCATTAGAAAATGAACTTATTCTTTCCTTTTGCATTTTTGAGAGTGTTTGAGAAAGGTTGTTATTCTTTGACTGTGTGGTGGAATCTAGCCATGAAGCCAGCTGATCCTGAGTTTTTCCTTGATTAAAGACTTGTATTTACTGATTTCATTTTCTTATTCAATTGTTGGTCTGTCCATATTTCCATGTTTTTGTGATTCAGTATTGGTAGGTTATATGTTTCTAATAATTTATTTTATTTTCTAGATTGCTCAATTAGTTGGCACATAATTGTATATAATAGTCTCTTACCGTATTTTATTACTTGTGATTTATCTATTTCTCCTTTTATTTGACTTATCTCTCTTTTTTCTAAGTTTAGTTAAGCATATAAATTAAAAGAATAAAAAATTTCTTTGATGGATCTCAGCCTTCTCAGATTTAGCTAAGGAAACACAGCATTTTGAGACTCAAGTGATTTATTTATAAAATGGTTATTCTGGCTCAATTTTTCTCAACAGTAAAAGGTATTGATTAATTAAGGAAGAAGCATAAAACTAGAATGGTTACTTCTTGGCTTACTATATTTTAGAGCAATGGATCACGTTCTCACAAGTAAACATATTTTTGGCTTGGTTCCTAAAGGAATGCATTATCCAGGAAAATCAGAACTGTTTATAAATGATTTAAATTGTGAACTCATTACAAAGACATCACACTTAACTTTCTGTCCTGAGCAATATGTATTATTGTTACTTATACTTTTTTCTTTTTATATGTGTTTTAAATAATGGCATTTAATGTATACACACATAAAATAGATGTATTATTCATGTAAAAGTAAAAGACCTCTTGTAGAAAGAAAATTTATTTTTTTTTCTATTATACTAATCTCTAGACTGGGATCTCTATTCTTACCATGTGCTTTGGGCAAGACTTCCCCAAAAATACTCTGGGCAAGCTGATGTAAATCACACTTTTTAGTTGGGGCATATTTTCTCATATTGGTGACAGTGATTGGTTTCAACTAAGATGATCCAAATGAGATGGAATTTTGAATATTTAATTTACTAAAAAATGATAGGTAGCTGGAGAAAAAGAGAACTTCTTTTAAATAGAAATGAATGTTAAGGGATATAGCATTTTAGCACCCTGCATGTTACCAAGAGAAAAGAGCCTATGACTTTGGAGTAAAATTTATTTGCAAAAAACTGTCCTCAATGGACTTTTTAATTTTACAAAGTGAAAGCAAAAAAATTTGTTTAGTGACAATATGAGACGCAAAGCACTCATCAGCTCTACAGAATAATAGACATTACTTTTTACATTTTAGATAATAATGCCTATAAGCTAGTTATGTTTTCTTTTAGATGTTCTTATACCTTCAAAAAGTACAGCTTTTTCTTTTTGATGTATATAAACATATGCAGATCTTTACCGATGGCAGAAGAATCCTAAGTGACAAACCCCATCTTTGATTGTAACTCTGAAAACTCAATATATATCCTTTAATTTTCCTGATTGTATTAATGCCATGATGGAGTGGGAGGGGAAGTTCATTTGACTTTACAAAATAAAGGCACAAACATGCAAGCATTGATTTATAAGGTAAATTGTAGTTCACATTTTTTTACTAATTATATAATCATCATGCAAAGGTCTAATACCTATACATTTTTGTGATTTTGTGTCTATATATATAAGTATATGTAATTATTTAAAAATCACTAATTTTCAAAATATCCTGATAATACATTCAGCCAATTGGGAACATTAAATTTCACATGAGAGATAGGATGTAGATATTTAATATCTCATTTCTGAAATTTTATATTTTCAAGAATCTAACATACATCTTATATATAAGAAATCTGAAATGATGTACATAGGTATGTAATTTAATGCTAACTTTAAAGAGATTTCTAAAAAGCCACAATACAATAGAAAAAAAAACTACTGTTTTCTTTATGTTCTTTAAATAAAGTCTTAAGCTTTAATACATACATTGTGATAAAGATAGAATGAGAAAACATTTTCCTACATTTGTTGATAAGCTTATTTAGTATGTCTAGATTATATTCTTTATCCTTAGGCAAAACATTCCTTGAGGGTAAATCTGTCACAATTTAAAAACCATTAGAATATTTTATATTAAAGAGCCTTAGGCAGATAAGTAATTAATGAGTATAGTTTACTGTTAGAAATAATGTTAATATGAGTGGAAATCATGGACAAAATGGGATTATAAATTGTCATATCCATTTTATGTATCGTGACTTCTAATTTTCAATATGAATTTATCATATGCCTAACATTCAAAGACATAATTCTTTTAATTTATTTTCTGAGTGCTAATTATGTAATAGATATTATTCTAGACATTGTTAACACTTTATTGAATAAAATTGATACCTACTTTGCCCTTACAAAGTTTAAATTCTATTAGCAAACATTTAAACAAGTATTTAATGTCATATTTGTTCCTGATAAACACTAGTGGAAATAAACAGAACTGAGTACTAACATTGTACTATTTTGGTAAGGGTGATTATTGAAGACCCTTCCTATAAAATGAAATTGAACACAGACCACAATAAAGTGAGGAAAATAACTACACAGATATCTTGGCAGAGAGAATTTCTTGTAGAGGGAATACCAAGTGAAAAGGTCATAAAACGAAACAATGTTAGAGAAGTTTGATTTTTAGCAAGTTTGGATGACTCACAGTCATTAGGCTGTAACATATTGCCTTCCAAATCATTATATATCTGCTCATTGTTTTCTGAATTTTGGTTGACACACCATTGTTTCAGATAATATTTAGCTGTCCTATAATACTGTTATATTTTTATTTTTACAGTGATATATAAAACAAATTATTAACCTTTTAAAAAATTCTAGACAAAAATATCATGTAGGCATTTCTAAATGACATTTCTGTTTATATATATACTCACAGAGAGACCCCTTCAGCCATTAAAATAATTGATTGAGTCCATTAAAATTAGTATATATGTGTAAGTATTCTACACACAAACACAAACCACATGCACACACACATATATATGTGTATATGTATGTGTGTGTATATATATGTACATATACCAATTATCTCTGAAAAATAAAGTCTCTCTCTCTCTCTCTCTCTCTCTCTCTCTTTCTCTCTCTCTCTCTCTCTATATATACACTCCCATATATGTGTAAGTATTCTACACACAAACACAAACCACATGCACACACACATATATATGTGTATATGTATGTGTGTGTATATATATGTACATATACCAATTATCTCTGAAAAATAAAGTCTCTCTCTCTCTCTCTCTCTCTCTCTCTCTTTCTCTCTCTCTCTCTCTCTATATATACACTCCCATATATGTGTAAGTATTCTACACACAAACACAAACCACATGCACACACACATATATATGTGTATATGTATGTGTGTGTATATATATGTACATATACCAATTATCTCTGAAAAATAAAGTCTCTCTCTCTCTCTCTCTCTCTCTCTCTCTTTCTCTCTCTCTCTATATATATATACACTCCCATATCTTTCTGTATGTGTATGTGTGATATGTGCATGTATAATGTCTTCTTGTATTTCATATACTCTCAGATACTTTTTCTACAAATTGAACATTCTGGAACACCATTCTTCTAGACAAGCTGATTATTTTGTATGCTTTGCTTTTCAGGTTGACTTCTCATGCTTCTTTCAATCACATAAGACAGGCATAGCGCAGGCAGACAGTAGATGGTGCTTTTTAAGGGTGTAGCACATTTCATTTTGACTTGCAGCCGAGAGCTGAAACTGGGCGAGACAGTTATGAATGAGAAGTCATTGATTATTGTCTTAAGGTTTTGTTTTGTTTTTATAAATCACAGAAATATATATTGAAACACTGAGGGAGAGTATGAGTTAAGCATGCAGTCTACTGAAGATAGGAAATAGTTATCTTTTCTTCCTCAAATCTCCCACACTCATCGTGATATACACGGGTCAGCTCTTAGGAGTAGAATTGAAGGGTAGAAAGCAGATCTGGACGAAGATACAGGGAAGAAATCTAGCACATAATGACCACCAAAAATGTGACTTGTAGCTTGACATAAACATCAAACTGGAAACAATTCTACTACTACTCCCTAATTTGAAACATGACAGTTACATGTTTTAAGCAGATACTCTTTAAAAATATATTTCTTTAAGGATATCTAACCAAGGGTAATTTGAAATAAAATTATAATTTCTCTAAAATCTTGATTATTGAAAAGCCTTAGAGAATTTATATCCAGACCAATTAGATATTAATAAGCCAATTGTTTCTCTTCAGTATCCACATTCTTCTCTCTCCTATGATCCAAAAAACATTCAAAAACCATATATTGAGTTACTAGTATATAGTGAGCATTTGACTGAAAATAAAAAGATGAATAAGACAAAAGCACTGTTTTCATACTTGTGAATGATAGAGAAAAAAGCAAAACCAAAATAATATTACTCAAAAATATCTATGGAATAAAAAATCTGTTGCTTGAGATACCCTATCCAGTCAATCCTTGTTATTCATGGTAGTTGTGTTTTACTGCTAACACTGAATTAGTTAATTCCGAACCATTGTTCCTAGGGGACAATTGGCTAGGTTCCTGTGAGCCTCTGGTCACAACATTATTAGCAATTCTTAAATAACATAAACTTGCTTTTTGTGTTACTGTTTAAAATTTACTATTTAATAATACAGGCAACAGGAATATAATTTATATCTGAATGAAACTTATTTAACATACAAATTATCTCTGAAAAGTAAACCAATGGATTCTGGTATTTAGGGAGATTTGAAAGCACTTCAGTACTATGCTTGGGGCTGTTTTACACAGTGAAATCACCAACAAAACTCACAAAATTATGGCTTTACATGGAACTTGTAAAGGAAACATTTACAGTATAAGAACTGAAATAATAAGGCAGAGCACAGTCTTGTCTGACTTCAGCTGGGAACATGCATGTCAGGTATCTCAAATATTTTTCACTCTGCACAAATCTTCAAACATCCATGACATTTTCAAAAGTATTGACTTTGTGGTTACACATAAATTTTAGTGAGTGGGCAAATTCACAAATATGGAATTAATAAATAATGAGGATCAACAGTTTTTCTAATCCTGAGTTCTGTTTCCTTTCACCTGATTCTGTGATCCTTACTTTTCTCCCAGGGACTCTTAGAGTTAACCAGTCTTTCTTGTATGCTTCCAGAGCACCTTGTTCATAGCTCTTAGTGTAATACTTACTCTACTGCTGTGGAGTTGTGTGATTAATCTACTTTTAGTCAAACTACACAGTGATCACCTCAAAAGCATAGATCATAAATAAACCATGTCTGTATCCCCAGATCCTCAGCACCTGACACATATTAAGCATTAACTTAACATCAGTGGACAGAAAGAAAGGGAAACAAAGAGGGAAGAAAGGAGTTAGGATGGAAAGTGGGCAATTCATTTGTAATAAACCATTAACAAACAACTATCTCAATAAGTCTGCAATTTACTGCTATATTACATATCCTGCAGAAATTCATTTTCTTTAATTTTTGTATCCTTGTAGTAATAATAGTAATAAAAGTTTTTACTTAGTTTGCAGGAATCTCTGAGGATATTCAGGGGGAAATAAAATTATTTTGAACTCATTTGAAAATGTTATCTAAATTTGAGGCCAGTGATATTATTAGTAAGTTATAATTACTTGTGCCAAAGGGCCTTAGAAGAATATATAAGCAAAATGCTCTGAATTTGTTAATTCTGCTTGAGGTGAAATAAAAAGTAACAAAAATGTTTCTTCTGTAACCAGGATGACTTTAAAATGAGGCTTTTGGATTAAGAAAGGAAAAACTAAAACAACCTCGCCTATGATAGTATACATTTACCTATAAACAATCCCTATCATCACTGACAGCATGCTTGACACTTTTCTGAGTGCAGAAGTCAAGTTTTCTACTTCTTTTTAAGCTCTCAGCCTAAGCAATATGATTTTGGAGGAGATTTAATGTGTATATGCAGAGTACCAACTAATTCTCTTTTTCTTCTGGAATAAGGTTAGTAGATTAGTTCCTGTTGTTCATCTATATCATATTAAGATCTCAAAAAGAAGAAATGAACCAAAAGTGGTGATAACTTGTGGATAAACGGGTAAAGGGAGAAGGCGCAGCTCCATTTATTTAGGATACAAATTGTATACTATCCATATATATTATTCTCTCTATTTTATGTCAGACTTATGTCATGATTATAAAAAGGCATAACTCAGCGTATCTTCTCTAGTGAAATAGGTGGTTTTATTTGAGAATAAATATAAGAAAAAAAACACATGAAGAAACATTGTTATGGTATCTTCTATGCATTGCATGGTCATAGTTCCGGTGATTTACTTAAAATAGATGAGACATTTAAATATTTGAAATTAAATTTACAATAAGGGTGTTTTGTACTTTAGAATAAAAACTGCAAGTTTGAGTAAGAATAGAAAGCAATATTTCCCACATTCTTAGAAGCAGAAAGCAATTAAGTATTTCAAAACAAGTTTTTGAAATAAAGCAATCTCCCAGACAATATAAAGGAATAAAAGCTTAATTGTTACACCGTTTTAGATATTTATAGTTAATAAAATTATACTGTATTTGGCCCAATTTATTTAATACTGGTTACATAATTATAAAACTGATGATTATTTTATCCTGTTACATGTATATATGTTTTTTGTTCAGGTGAGAATTTGTAGACTTAATACTAGTTTTGTTAAATATGTACAAATATCATGACTGTGAGTTAGTAGAAAGAACCATAGTTTGCAATATTTCTACTCTGAATATTTAAATAACAAACAAGTCTATCCTCATCTCAGAACTTGCCCTAAATTTCACCTGTTCCTATTATTTGTTGCTAGATTTTTAAAAAGCAAATAAAAAACACTCCAGAAGATAATGGCTTAAAACAATGACATTTATTTTGCTCAAGTATCTGTAATTTAGCAAACTTCTGTGTGGGAAGCTCATATCTGCTCCACTTGACAGCAGAGGCTTGAAGGTTGAGGGCTGAAATCATCAGAGACTCATTCACGTGTCTGGTACTTGAAGCTATTTATCTTCTGGGATTATTACCAGAAAACTGACATGCATTCTTTCTTTAGAGCATAGTGATTGTGATCCTCACATGAGCATAACTTAGGGTGAGATAACCATATAGAAGTTGTATTATATTTTATGACCTATATGCAGACATCATAAAGTGTTGCTTCTGCTGCATTCCATTTATTAGAATCACTATTAGGTCCATATTCAAGCAGAGGGGTATTCAGTTTCATATTTCCAGAGCATGTTAGGGTGGAATATGTATGGATGTGGCCATCTTTGGAAAATATAATTTGCCATTATCTCTTAGCTTGGTTAAATTCCCTAACTTATTCTAATGCTACTCCTCTATTTTTTCTACTTTATGTTTGATCATTCAGCGTGCAGAAGGACAATTTATCTTGTTCCAATTACTTTGGGTGAGAAGAAACTATTCCTTGAATAAGTGCCAATAAACTATTTGTTGTCCATCAAATAGGTAATAAAATTCCATCTTATAGTTGGTTATATTCTGTTGCAGAAAATTATTATAACATTTTTGAAAATCCCAATACTTCTTTCTTTCATTTTTAATGTCTGAATTATATAATATTCATTACAAAAAGATAGGTATAAAATAATATATGTTTAAAAAAGAAGATCATAAAAATTAAATGTATCAATAATAAAATAATATTCTTAGGATTGTAAATACAGTAAATCAAGCAAAGATTAAATGTAAATAAATCTTTAGTGTGCACTTTTTACAAAGTTTACCATAGGTGCATTTTCAGGATGCTGATGAAATTAATACTATTTTTTCAGGAATATTTTAAACTAGTAATTTTTTTGTTTTTTTGTCACCTGTAGCTGTGGCAAAAAATAGCCTCCATATAAATGAATGAGAGAAGAAATCATAAAAGATTTATTTCAGCTGCTTCATTTTTCTTATTTACATCTAACATTCTGCACATTTACCATGAGCTTCCTCACACTTCAAAAACAGCTAGTCATCTTTGAGAACAAATTGTGGTATTTACTTCTGTCCTAAGAGAAAACGTATGGTTTAGTGGGTGAGATGTCCAGAACAATAAGGAAAACTTGTGTTCTGTATTCCCAACAGAACAAATAGATCATCTGTAAATAACTCCCAGCACAATCATGGCAGGTCTCAGAACTGCACAGAGTTACATAAACTCTGAGAAAAAAAATCAACAGAATGCTTTATGCAGACACATAAAGCTCACCACAAATTACAAAAACAGAATACTCATAACAAAGTGTTTTTGTTATATTTTTATGTAATTTAGTGTACATACACATACACATATTGATTTTCAGCAGCAATGACAAACAATTATTTAGGTTAAATTAATGAACCAAATAAGAATAGGAGAAAAATAATTTTTAGAGTACAATTCAAAGTGAATAGATTATAAAGCTTAATGAATTATTATGGTATAGTATATGTGATTTCAGTCTTAAATGTGCTTCAAAGTTATTACAGATATATGAAAATTTTGAATTATAATCATAAAACTAACAGGTTATATTATATAAAATTGTATACATTAAAATATGAATTATTTTATGTGATTTTCTCTTCTAAATCATATTCTAAAATAAAATAATTACATGATAAATAACTTGAAGGAAGATATCTAACAAAATGTGTTGCTTTGAATTTATTTGTTCATGTGTCATATACTATTTACATATTGCAAGATGATTAATATGGTAAAACCTATATCTCCATAAAAACTGTTTCTATTAATTTTTTTGTTTTTGTCTTCTAACATATTACTGCCTTCTTACAAATGGTCTTGAAGTAAATTATGATTATATAACATAATTCTAACATTTACAGAGTTCACACCACAGGCCAGGCTTATTTTACAGAAAATTAACATATTTTTAAAAGCTTGGCTAGGCACAGTGGCTCATGCCTGTAATCCCAGCATTTTGAGAGGCCAAGGTAGGCAGATCACTTGAGGTTAGGAGTTCGAGACCAGCCTGGCCAATATGGTGAAACTCCTTCTCTACTAAAAATATAAAAAATTAGCCGGGTGTGGTAGCCCTCACCTGTAATCCCAGCTACTCAGGAGGCTGGGGCAGGAGAATCACTTGAAGCTGGGAGGCAGAGGTTGCAGTGAGCCAAGATTGTGCCACTGCCCTCCAGCCTAGGCAATAGAGTGAGACCCCATAAAAAACACACTGAATTGTCACAGATATTTTGTGTGAGAGACACTTTTATTCTTATTACACAAATTAGAAAATTCAGATTGATAGGATTAAGCAATTTCTTCTTTTCCCTCACTCACCTTCCCAAAACAGGAAATAAATGATTCTTCCTAGCAAATGACTTTTGTTCATGATTTCACTCAGTTAAAAGGGAAAGTGACCTCTGATGTGAAGTTTGTAAATCCCAAGATCATCCTCAAACCCCAAGTGCAAATTTGGGGGTTTCCAAGACCACCCCTCAGTTTGATAATTTACTAGGAATCACAGAACTCAGAAAAGTTGTTTTATTCACTGTTATAACTTATTATGGTGAAAGGATACAAATTAAAATTGGCAGAAGGAGAGATACATTGGGCAGGGTGACTCTAAGAACAAGGTTTCCAGTTGTTTTCTCTCAGTAGAGTTGCACAGACAACACGTTTTCTCCCTGCAACCATGAGTAACAATATGCATGGAATATTGCCAACCATAGATGCTCCTCTGAGCTTTGGTATCCAGAGTTTGTAATGCATTTTGATTGCCTGTGTGGCTGAATCTAGTCTCTAACTTGTGCAGAAGTTAAGATGACACTGAGTGGTCTAATATCCCCCACCAGAAACTACACTATTGGCCACTCTTAGCAGGCAGGACATTCCAAGGGCTTTAAGATAACCTGCCAAAAGCTAACGGAAAAAGCCAGAACTCTATTTGGTCAAGGGGAATCTTTTTTTGTACAGATGCCCTGACACCATAAGTAATGAATGGAAGTATACTTAGTAATATATATTCAAAGATTAAGCAACAATAACAAGAAAGTATTTTATGATTTCCAAATGAAATGCTTTGGATTTTCATTGTTAATTATAAAATAATTTATTTTCTGAATGCTTCCTCTCAATTTACCAAAGATTATTTCTTAAACTCTAATTTGTCCTCAATTGTATAACAGAAAGGATTTTTATAAATCCCACTACAAAACTATTTGATATACAAACACCATTGATAACTTTATCAAAAAGCATAAAACCATGCACACTTTGAGTTAGAAAAAATCTTATGGGTTATCATGAATGCTTCTTGCTTTTTACATGTCTGACTCACCATTTCCGATTGTGGTCAAATTTCGGATGTTCTAAAATGAAACCTCCACATTCGATATCCCTGCAAAGAGGCATAAAACAGGTTGAGAGGCTTACATGCAAGAAGCAGAGTAGAATAGGGTCTGTTTGTAATTATTCTATGTTTGTAAGCCCAACTATCCCAAATTTGTGCATTAATCTTATTTGAAAACTTAGTTAATATCTCAGTTGAGTTTATTTTTATGAATGAACACGTTCTAGTAAAACTAACTACAATAAAAAATTCCCTGTGACATTCTGAAGCAAGGTTTTTCAGTTTTACTTTTAGTTAGAAAATCAGATTTAGAATATAGTCCTTCCTGACTCATTTGTTTTATCCTACAGAAATATCGTGTCAACAAAAATTTCATCTTCATAATTAAACACTGATCTATTGCTGTGAACCCACGTGTATGTTTCAAATAAAGTGAACACTTGGGTATAATATATCTGATTATATGGAGTGTGTTTCAGTTAAAGAATAATACTATCCCACAAAAGTACAGATTTCAGAAAGAATGGAGAGGGTTTCCCAGGTAAAGCAGCACATAAAAAATTCGACTTTCAATTTCACTTTCTTGGTTAGTAAAGAATTAAGGCACAATGGCATAAAATTTGTACTTTTATTTATTTGTAAAGCTGTTATTTCTTCTTGTGAAATAATTCTTACTGAAACTAATGTTTAATACAAGTGTCAAGTGCAGTTGTAAAACTATGACTCTACACATATACTCCTATGCCTCATTTTATTTCTGACAGTTTTCTTTGTGTGTGATGGAGCCATTAGTTTTAAAAGCCATGACTAGTTTCTTTCATGTCTATCTTCCTTCTGATTACTCAGTAATAGAAAATGTTGTATTCGTATATATTTGAATTGGGAAGAGAGCAATTATTTGGGGGATAAGAGTGCTAGAGAGATTTCTGGACTGAATGGAGATAAACTTCGGTGCTACCAATGTCAGATTACATCAATTTATTTGGCATCATACATTGTAAAAGGATAATGGATCTTGATTCATTTTGACATCTATGTCTGGCCTGAATATAATCTGCAAGGTGCTTCACGCTGCCTTTCAAATTTAATGGAACACTGTGCTTCTTCAGAAGTAATAACATATGCTTCATGAGTTTTCCCAGATATATGATACGGTTTCTTGTGAGATCACGACAAGAGACATTCAGTTTACTATAATAAGTGAGATTATTACATGCTTAATTTTTGTTATTTGGTGGAGAAGTGGAGGAGATGTTGGCCTTATGTGACAAATACTTCAAGCTGCATATTAATTATAAGTTAGAAACTCTGATATAATTAGATAGTAACATTATAATCTTACTAAAACAAAATCATGTGCTTGGAATAAAACGATATTGTAGACCTCTGCTCAGGCAGAAAAATTTAAAAAAAAGGATTCCTTATGACTTTAAGGCTATAGAGTATCCATGGTTCTGCCTAATGGTAGTGTGATGAGCTTCTGTATGAAATGATGCTCTCAAGTCTATAAAAGTAGACTAGATAGAAAGCATCTCATACATAATTCAAAGTGTTACATGTATAATTCAGTCTTAAATGATAATCATGTTGGGCTATCCAAAACTGCTGGCACTCAACTATTTTTTAACTTTTATTTTGAATAATTCCAAACTATAAAAAGTTTCAAGAGTATACCAAGAACTCTTGCATTACCTTTACCGAGATTCACAATTTTTTAATATCTTGCCACATTTGCTTTAATTTTCTTTCACTTTAAATATATACATTATAGATTTTGTTCTGAAGCACTTGAGAGTTTATTACATTTATCATCTTCTTTTACACCTGGACACATTGATGTACATTATCTAATAAGGATATTCCCTTTTATAACCACAGATTCAGACACTTGTATAATCCAATTCAGAAAACTTAATACTGATGCAATCGTTTAATCCATGTCAGTTCAAGAGCATGCATTGTGTTTAATTTTTGTGTCTCTTTCATCTCTTAATCTGGGACAATTTTCTGCCTTTCTCTGTCATTTATAACATTGATATTTTTATATTATAACATTAATATTTTTAAAGAGAATACATCAGTTATTTTATTAAAATATGTAAATTTCATATAGTTCCACCTAATAAAACCAGGGATGGATACTATTCTACACAGCTTAGTTTTTCAGAATTGTCTTTATCTAAACTATGCCCAGTTAAGTTTTTAACAAATGCTTTCTTGATGACAATGTTAAAACCTAGATTAAAGTATTTCTTAGGAGAAATCACAACAAAATTGCACGATATGTAACAGCTTTCAACATAACATTTCCTCTTTCATTTTTCATCAGTTATTTGACAATAATAAGTCAAGTCTTGGCAAGTACATAAACTACGAAAAAAACTCTCTTGAAGACAACCAGATTTTTTTTTTTGACAAGGTCCTATTCTGTTGGACTGGCTGGAGTGTGGACTATAGTGGCATGGTTGTACCTCCCTGCGGTCTCAAACTCCAGGGCTCAAGCAATCCACCTGTGTCAGCCTCCCAAGTAACTGAGACTACAGGATTGTGCCAACAGGAGTTTTAAACTCCTGGCCTCAAGCAATCTTCCCACCTCAGTCTCCCAAAGTGCTGGGCTTACAGGAATGATCCACCCTGCCTAGCTTTATGCTTTTTTTTTTTTTTTCTTCATTGAGGAAATTATTTCTAGAGAATCTATGAATATCAGGATATCCATGCACACTATGATTTAGAACATAATCTTCAATAATATAGCATTGCTTTATAATATGTAAGTATTACATTTTGGAAATCAAAACTACTAGGAAATAAAACCCACAATTGATAGAAATAAAAAAGGCAATCATTGATTTCAACTTGATATTATAAGCTTTTAATCACCCTCAAAGAGAAATGTAGATATATGTAAATATATATATACAACTAAATGCCAGAATGATTTATTGAATACCAATTAAAAACTATAAAACTAAATATCAATATTCTAACTACAGAGATTATCAAATTAAGATGTTGATTAATCACATTGAATTATGCCAAAAAAAGTGTAAGTGTGACTAGAAAATATTCTTTTTTTCGAACACTGAAAATGAGGTTTATTTTTTTAAAAGTGGAAGTAACACTCAAGTGTTGCCTAGGTTTGTATGTTAAGCATTGTTTAATCAGTTCTAAAATCACTAGGAGCAGGAAAGAAAGGCCTAGGCTTATAGTAAGCAAAACCTCAATGACTAACTCTCTAGTTCTATACGTTTTATCTAGTAAAAAATCTACCCCATTTCCTAATTGCTTGTTTGAATATTTTCAATGCTATTATTCAAGTCTTAAATACAATTTAAGATTTCTCTTAAAAGAGAGAATGTATTATGTACTTAAAAATGTACATGTACAACATATTGAAAAACACATTATAATTTTTATAATGGCAATGTCGTTAGAGTTTAAATTACTTGTTAGGTTGTAAATCTAGAGAACTTTGTTTTTAAAAACTGATTACTGATTTTTAGAAACACAGGTTTCAGAATTAATAACACTATGATTTTTTATACTTATGTTTTTAAATAATTATAATTTAATAAAGGGTTATTGCTCCACCATATGTGTGTGTCATCATTTCCATTATTGTCAAAATCATTTTATAATTTTACTTTTTAAGAAATAAAGTATTACATATTAGATGGTCTTTTTAAGTCACACACAAAAACTAAAACTTGCTATTTAGAGGAGTGGTGAATTTAATCACTCTAGAAAATTTAATTTAAGAAAACATTGAACCACCAATTATAGTGAAATGTTTGCCAATATTGTCTTCAGCTTAACCTTGACTTATTCCACATGTTTTATGCCTCTAGTGTTGAAGTGACTATTATATTTTTGGTTTCCTGTTGACAATAGGGTCAGGGTTCACTGGCCCCTGCCCCCCACAACTTGAAGTTGATGGCTAAAATCAGCTTTATGGTTTGGACCTATGCTCCTCTTCTCTCACATTGTTTTCAAAACTGGACTTTGTCCTATGCAGAGTGTGTTTTGTGATATTTAGTTATCCTGACACCTACCTCTAGATATCCGAACTCCCCTGGATTGTATAAGATATAGGGATATCTTTAACATATGGATAGATTTAACATAAAATTTTGTTACATTCTACTAATTGACTATACTAAACTCTTATAACCAGGTTGCCATCTTTAACTTTGCTGCATATCTGCTAAAAGTAGTTGGGCAGTATTTAAACAGTATAGAGATATTGTGACTCACTGGATAGAGGTGCTCATCATAGAATATTAATGCCTCAAGTTGAAAGATACTAGTTTCTGAAGAAATCACCTACATTTACTTTCTCCTTGCTCTTAATAAAGTGTCCTATAATTTAATATAGAATATTTATTTTTGTGATTTTGAAAAGAGGACTAATTTGGCAGCGATATAAGTGATATAATTGGTGAGGGTTTGGATGATTTAAAATTTATTATTATTTTGTGCAGAAGCTTTAGAAACCATAGTAACTATATACATAATGATAGACTATATCAAGAAGTAAACAGCATTTCTAAACTTCAGCAGACCATACTGCTTTTTATTGTCAGACTATTACCTCCATAATCATTGTGTAAGCATAAGGATAGTAAATCCTCTACGATAACTATGTTTTATAGAAATGAACTGTCAACTCAACTTGTGGTTGCCTGAATAACTTATAGTGTATTGAACCTCAGGTAATAATTACAATATCTGAAAAACATGTTTTAAGTGAACCAGTAAGTACAAAAATGAATAAAATGTATATTTTAGGTAAAAAAGTTACAATATCTGTAACTAAGAAAAAAATACACTGGATGGTCTAAATAGCAGGATGAAAATGACAGGAGAAAGAGTTATAAATGTCAAGATATTTATGCAAATTATCCAATAAAATTCAGTGAACAAAATGACTGAAAGAAAATTTTAGAATAGTTAAATTCAGACATGCTGTTCAAGCAATGAAAAGGTTTGAGTGAATTTTTCCTAATTAATCCTAAATTTTAAAATATCAGTGTGCTATTTCATAAAATGTATTTAAGCAATATTTATTTCCTGTGACTCATTTTTAAAATCATTATTTAGCAAAATCATAGCTACTTTATCAATCCCTGTATACTTTAATATCATAAATAATTTGTATGAAAACAAATATTTTTCAAATATACCAGCTAGCTGCACTGTGTTTTACGTGATATTGAAATTAAAATAATGTTGGATGAGGTCCAAGAAAACACATGGCAAGTATTTTCAAGTGCCAAGTACCTTTTTTCCAGTTATAGGAAAGTGCAATGAATAAAGTTTAACAAGAAATTGACATTTAATTAAATACTTATTTGCTGTTGCAAGGCTCTTTGTTTCCTTGTTTTGAATTTTTTATTTTGATTGACACAGTATTATCATATCATTATCTAACACAGTATTATGATCTAATATACAGTCTACATATAAGTTAGAAGGAGTTTTTGTTTGTTTTAGAAGGAGAAATTTTAGGGGAAGGAAGCTTTGACAGTCTCTGAATCTCCTTTCCCTCCTACCGTATGGAAAAATGATAGAAGGTGCTTTTACTTTTAGGTCAAGCCTGGAAAAGATTCACCAATGCAACTCCTAGAACATTTGATTTATATTTTGAAGCTACTGATTTTTGTTTGGGGAATCAGAAGGATTGGGAACTGTAGATGGCCAGTGCTGTAATGATAAAGCTGTTCTTGAATTGGTGACGGCATATACTTCCAACTTTTGGGGGGATTAAGGGGCAGATAGAAAAAGGACATATATGTTTCCTGTGTATCATGTGTAGACTATTCAAGTCACAGCTGGCAAGAGGTTGTTTTGGATTTTGACTAGTATTTTGAACTACAGTTCAAGGAGCTCCAAAAGAAGCTCATTCCTAGAGGAAACAATTGTTAAGTGATTGGGTGTTTAAAAAAAAAAAAAAAACTGCTGGTGAGACGTGACCCATGATGGAGTGTCTTCGAAGAACATGTAGTAGGAGCCATCAGAAAAAAGGTTTAACTTAAAACACTAGCCAAACCCCCAAAGAACGTAAATCAGCTCATGATAGCATTACACAATAAGTACATTTGACTGCTTCACTTCACTGTTTGCCTGCTCCAAATTAAAGCAGGTAAATAGCCTATTGAGTGGAGAATGTGAGTAAGCACTACAAATTTTCTTAGTTGAACTTTCAAAAATGTAATTTTGGATATGAATTCTGAGCATATGGTAAAGAACTGTTATAAATACTCTGGTCATGTTATCTCTCAGTACTTTTATACCCTATGAAACCAACAGCTCATTGGCTACCTCTCTGTTTGAGACTGATGAAGCAAATTACCAATTCCGATGCAGCTGTCTTCTCGGTATGTAGCTCTCATACTTTGGGATTGTCTAAGTGCCACTGCTAGATCTTCTGCTTTGTAGGATTTTAGTTTGTACTGTAGAGTACTATACTGCAAATCTCATTAACCCTCACTACTTTTCTGCTTAGATCAAGCTCCCATTTTATGAGCACTTTCAAATCTCATTCCAATGTATTAGTGTTGCTACACTAACACAGTGTCTCCATAAAAAAATTGTGTGCTTTAGAAAGTCACTTTTCTTGACTTTATAACCTTTCTCTTAACACTACACTAATCTAGCATTCAGTCATAAAAGAACTTTTCAGAGTCCATGTCTTTTCATTAGGAAAGCTGGATGTATTTTTCTTCAAAAGCCAACCTGGATGACCTTGATCTTATCTTATTCAATGACTACATGATAGATATTCAAAGCTAAGTCTAAAGCAGAGCTCCTAACATTCTCATTGAATGTGTTCCTCTTGCATATTTCCCTATCTAAATAAACGTGGCAACTCCATCATTCCAAATGCTTAGACCACAAATCTTGAAGTCAACCTTTCTCCCTTTCTTTCCCATGATAGAAACCATCCATCCACAAAATCTGATGGATCTACTTTCAAAATATATTCAGAAACCTATGACTTCTCATAATCTTCATCTCTATAGACTAGCCTACGCTTCGAAATCAAATAATTTAAAGAGCACCTTAATTTGTCTCTGTGGTTCCACGCTTTCTCCTCTTTAGTCTCCAGTTATCTTTTTAAAGTATTTACTCAAACCAACCACCTTCCCACCTCTCTGACCTCATAACATAGTGTCCTTCTCTCTCATTCATTCTCCAGCCACGTTGGCTCCCTGGTAATCATCTGCCTGTGATGATTTTAATTTGGGTATTGGAATGGCTCAATCCCAAACTTGTTTCATGTTTTTCTTCATGTGTTACTGATGCTTTTCTTATCTATTTATATAACAATAAAATCCTTCTCTCATCCTAGTGCCATTTCCACTTATACACAAAGGAGGAGATAAATTGCTTCTCCCAAATATTTACTTCCATTTCATGTAAGGGTATTACACATCTTTCCTTTTGGGAAGAATATATTTGCCTGCACCATTGAAATCACATTTGGCCACCTGAATTGCTTGATCGATAAGGTAAGAACAAAAGTAGCTGTATTCCAATTAGAAACAGACCTTTTAATAGCCATTATATGGTTTTGTTCAAGAGACTTCAATTAAAAGTTTCTTGCACCTTTGAGTCTTCCATGAGAATGCTTTGTCCCAGATTAGAATTGCTACTTTTGCTTAGATTGCATAATGAATAAAATACATAGAGCAGAATCAGAGCTAGAACACAGACATAGCTTGCCCTGGTCAATAGAAGGCACAGTGATTTCAGAATTGTTGATTACTACAGCGTAATTTAGCAGTTACAGCTGACCATATAGATATATTTAATATTTTCCATTTTATTTATTCATTATCTTCCTCACAAATATATACTTTCCACGACAGCAAGGACTTGGACTGTTTCGTTTCCTCTTTTAACCCAAGAACTGATAATAATGCCCAATACATGGTTGGTACTCAGTAAATGTTTGCCTAATGGATGATTGAATAAATAAATGAACATGATTATTTAATGGAATAATACAGATGGATCATTCCTAAGTATTTGGTAAATAAATTATCAAATACTAAATTAGAGTTATAATTATCAAATATTAAATCAGAGTTAATAAGTGCCATGTCATTTTAACTTTGATAGTCTCCGTAGTGTAGAACTGAGGGCTTTGCATGTAGTATGTGCTTAAGGTAAGTTTTCTGAATGTAATTAAATTGATATTCACCATGAGTTGGTGTCAGAGGATAAGAAATTTCAAACATATTTTTGAATTATTAATGGGTTTCTAAAGTAGTGTGTGAATTTTAATCACTTTACAGATTGTGAAAGATACACTTTAATTGACTCAAGCTGTTGACTGATGCTCTGAATACTAATGAGACCCCTGTAGGCTCATATTGGAAAGATCATGAACCCTCAGTCTTATTAGACATTAACAATTAAGATTAGATTTGATTAAATATGTCAACAAAGACGTACTGAGTACTTATTATAGCCAGGCACCATACAAGGAGCTGTGAAAATAATTTCAAAGATGATTATGGATGCATATATCCTATCACTGTATTGGGTATGCTAGCTGAAAAGTCCAAGATAAAGTGAAAGATATCATTATACTTGAACTCAGATATGTGGCGGAATTTTTCTTTTAGTTTTTGATGGAAATAAGAAAAGAATGTATATGAGAACTTTGATCTTATTTGACATAATATTTTCACTTTTCTGTCATATTTATTCACAGAATTATAAGAGAGGGAGATTTAATCAATAATTCACTCAGCATATAATCATTGAATGTGTATAACCTTCAAGGTGATCTGATAGGATCTATGTACTCCAATGATGCAAAGAGGGTTTTTCCTCTGAAAAAGCTTCCACACAGCAACTTCTTGTGAAAATATTGTTAGAAAATAATATGTTAAAATCCTGTTAGAAAAATCATCCTGAAACTGTAAGTCACCTTATTAATTGTAGGCTATGGGCAATGAATGTTATTTCCTCCTAATGAAGAGAAAATAAGTTTGTATACTAGTGTGACTGGAAGACATATTACCCCTGGGAAGCTGGGAAGGTCCCGAGGTGAACAAATATCCAAGTACAGTCACTATCAGCCCACATTATCCCCATTTGCTTGTCTCAGTGTGCCATACAAATATTATTTTTTTCTATATGCACAATAATATGAAAGAGTTTGGGAATTACTACTCCAGAGGTTTTTACTCTTTTATCAGAACAATTAAAGGTTTTGTCAAGAAAGTATCATTACATAGTTTATCTCATAAATGTTACTCAGACTTTATTTATTTATTACCATTTTACTTTTTGTATTTATTTATTTATTTTTGAGATGGAGTCTCCCTCTGTTGCCCAGGCCACAGTGCGGTGGCGTGATCTCGGCTCACTGCAAGCTCCGCCTCCCGGGTTCACACCATTCTCCTGCCTCGGCCTCCTGAGTAGCTGGGACTATAGGTGCCCGCCACAGCGCCCGAATAATTTTTGGTATTTTTAGTAGGGATGGGTTTCACCGTGTTAGCCAGGATGGTCACGATCTCCCCACCTCGTGATCCGCCCGCCTCAACCTCCCTGAGTTCTGGGATTATAGTAGACAACAGAAGAGAGACAACACCGGTATAGGCAATAGCCTTCCCTGGGTCTCCCTATGCCTTTACAGAGTTAAACCCCTGGATTCCTGGCACTTGCTTGCTTCCTTTTTTAAACTATTTCTTTTAAAATTTTAGATTCGGAATTTACGTGTGTGTGTGTGTGTGTGTTTTCTCCCTTCTATTGTTCTGTCTGACATCACATGTTGATTTTTTTTTTTTTAATTGTTAAGTTAGCCATAGCTCATGTTGTATTAGGCCATTTTTATGCTGCTGATAAAGACATACCCAAGACTGGGAAGAAAAGGAGATTTAATTGGACTTACATTTGCACATGGTTCAGGAGGCCTCAGAATCATGATGGGAGGCGAAAGGCACTTCTTACATGGTGTTGGTAAGAGAAAAATGAGGAAGCAGCAAAAGTGGAAACCCCTGATAAACCCATCAGATCTCGTGAGGCTTATTCACTATCAGGAGAATGGGTGGGAAACACTGGCCCCCAAGATTCAATTATCTCCCCTGGGTCCCTCTCACAACACCTGGGAATTCTGGGAGATAAAATTCAAATTGAGATTTGGATGGGGACACAGTCAAACCACATCACAAGTAGGCACTTCTGTGTATTTCCAAAATGCGCACCTTTTTATTTTGTACATTTATTGTGGAAACGTGAGTTACTATTTTAGTAACACTTTATAAACTGTTTCAAACTTTCCACTTCCTCTCTCTGGATACACTTTTTTTTTTTTCTTCCTTTTCAATGTCCAGCTTAAGAAGTGTCCCATTAAGCTAAATGAAACAGTTTTTCTTATTCCTGTGAAAACTTTCAAGATCTGTAATATATTACTGTATTTATAATATTTTATTTTATATATAACACCCAGTGTTTTTCAAAGTTATGTAACCATATATGCCATTTTTTGTTTACCTGTAAGCGCTAAAGCATTTAATGAAATACTGGGAAAAAGATATTAACTCAAAATTGTAAAATTTTCAACTATCCTAATATCGGATTGTCAGGACTTAATGCAGTTTCAAGCAAAATCTAATGAGTTTTTGTTTGGTTGTTTAGTGCAAAATGACACAATGAAGTTAAATTTATTTGGAAATTCAAGGGGTCCAAAACAGCTGGGTTCTATCAGTCATAAATTGCTATGTTAAAAAACTGCCCCAAAACATAGAGGCTTCAAAAAACATTAATTTTTTAGCTCACCATTTTGTGGAGAAATAATATAGGCTAAGACTAGCTGAGCAGCTCTTCAGTTGGTCTCACCTGAACTCTTTCACGCTCTCAGGGTAAGCTGGTGGCTCAACAGAGGCTGGCCAGTCCAAGAGGGAGCCAGTCATTTGTTGGCAGTTGGTATGGGTGGTCAGTTGGGCTTCTCTCTCTACATAGTGTCTCATCCAGTGAGAGGTTAGCCTAAACTTTTTTACTTGACAGTCAAAGGGCTCCACGGAGGCAAAAATGAAAGTCACAAGGCCTCATAAACCTTAGATTTGCAAGTCACATAGTAATGATTTCGTTCACATTTACTTTATTTGAGCAACTCATGAGATCAACTCAAGATTCACACAGAATTCGTTGCTATTTTTAATACACCACAAAAGAGAATCTTGAAAGAGCATAAAAAACTTGGAATACTGCACTAATGAATATCATTTTCATCATCTCAAACATTTATCATTACTTTATCTTGGAAACATTTCAGCTCTTCTCTTAAAGCTATTTTGAAGTATATAAAAATTATTTTTAGCCATACTCAGCCTATTGTGCTATAGAACACTAGGGCTTTCTATTGCTTCTATGTTTGTACCATTAACCAACTTATCTTCATTCTTCACAGCCTCTGGTAATTATAATTCCATTCTCTATCTCCATGAGATGAACGTTTTTAGCTCCTACATATTCGTGAGAACATGTGTTGTCTTTCTGTGCCTAGCTTATTTCACATGACATAATGACTTCCAGTTTCATTTATGTTGCAGCAAATGACAGGTTTCTATTCTTTCTTTAAGCCTGAATGGTATTACATTGTGTTCATATACTATGTACAGCCATTGTGGAAAACAGTGTGGAAGTTTCTTTAAAAAACTAAAAATAAGACTACCTTCTAGCAATTCCAGCACTGCGTATAAATCAAAGGGAAGAAAATCAATATATCAAAGAGATACTAGCACCGCCATGTCAATTGCAGCACTATTCACGATAGCTTAGATAATGAAATCACACTAAATGTTCATCAACAGATGAATGGCTAATGAAAATGCAGTGGCCAAGCACGGTGGCTCACGTCGGTAATCCCAGCACTTTGGGAGGCTAAAGCGGGTGGATCACGAGGTCAGGAGTTTGTGCCTGACAAACATGGTAAAACTTCGTCTCTACTAAAAATAAAAAAAAAAATTAGCCAGGCGTGGTGGCACGCACCTGTAATCCCAGTTACTCAGGAGACTGAGGCAGGAGAATCGCTTGAACTTATGAGGCAGAGGTTGCACTGAGCCGACATTGTGCCATTGCACTCCAGCCTGGGTAATAGAGACTCCATTAAAAAAAAAAAAAAAAAAGTATACATTATTGCATTAAGTTTAAAATTTAATTTAAAATTTAGTTTAATTTCAAAATTTAATTTAATTTACTGCAGCTAAGTAAGAGAATAACCTTGTTTTCAGGAAATAGACACTAAAAAATTTAACGATTGAGGTGATAGTATGTGCAACTGCAACCCCACCTGAAGATCTTTGTAGACTCAGCTAGACATTCGAGTGGCAAGATTCGTTTGAATGACTTTAGTGGCAAGATTCTCATGGGTACCACTCCAATCAGAAGTAATGGGGCAGGAACCACAGCTTGCCAGAATGAGTGTCAGGTATTGGTCTTCTCCAGGAGTCCTTATTGCAGTGCAATATTTCAAAGGCATGATAAAAATCAGGAGGCTACAGGAGCTGATATAGCTTTAAAATATCTGGCCCCACAGGCTCAATATATTTTATAATATTTATATAAGCCATTATTTTAGGGTTTCTGCAAAGGACATGCCAGTTATGGGAGTTAGTATAGTCAGAGAAGACCCCCGTATAGTTTTCTATCAACTACTCATGCAGTTTACTAATTAAAGGTCATTTTTACCTTAAGCAATGCTATGGTTTGAATTTTTGCTCCCTCCAAAAATGTTAAAATTTAGTTGCCCCTGAGGCAGTGTTAGGATGTGAGACCTTTAAAGGCACCGAAGCCATGCGAGCTCTGTTCTCAACGATGGGATTCCTGCCATTATGAAAGGGCAAAATTGAACCCCACTTGCTCTCTGACCTTCTCCCTTTTACCACGTGATGACACAGCTAGAAGGCCATCACTAGATGCCAGCTCCTTGATCTTGAATTTCCTGGCCTCCAAAAATGTGAGCTCATTATAAATTACTGAGTCTCAGATACTCTGATAGCTGCACAAAACAATCCAACACAAGCAGCCAGTAACACCTTTGACATTCCAGTATTTATCAGGTTAATCAAAGGAATAATGGCATAGAGTTGACCACAGAGAAAACTCCCATGCATAAAGGAGAAAGGCTTTTGCTAAACCCTTGACTATGGAAATACATTCTTAGATTGTTCATTAAAAAATAACAGTAATATTGTGTGCAAATGCATGTGTGTACAGGACCGATGATGAAAGTGCAAATGTGGCAAAATAACAATTTGTTAATTTGGAAAAAGGATCTATGAGACTTAACTCTATTATTCTTGAATCTTATCTGCAAGTCGGATAAAATTTTAAAGTAAAAACTTTTTTAAAACTGTCACATAATAACAAAAATTGTAAATACATTGATGTTTGAAACAATGTAACCTTCTTTTATAAGATCATTTTTGACAGTTTTAATTCCAAACAAACCAGATTCAATACACACATTTTACACACATTTGTGAGGAAGAAAAATATCTCTTTGCTCTCATAGTGCCAAGGCAATGTTCATTTCCCCTGGGCTTAATAAAAGTTTTTGCCTTTTCTTATGCATTCCATAAAAGCAAAAATGTAATCTCCTACTTAGGTCATGTAGAATGATGCATTCAAATAATAGTATCACATGTTCTTTTTTTTTTTTTATTATTGTACTTTAAGTTCTAGGGTACATGTGCATAACGTGCAGGTTTGTTACATATGTATACTTGTGCCATGTTGGTGTGCTGCACCCATCAACTCGTCAGCAC
>NW_012115533.1:4171869-4175614 GCF_000951035.1 Colobus angolensis palliatus
TTCAAAATGCAGAAATCACTGGTCTTCTGTGTCCTTCGCGCTGGGAGTTGGAGACTGGAGCTGTTCCTATTCGGCCATCTTGCTCCACCCCCACATGTTCTAAAATAATGTTTCTTTTATCTCTATAGTGGTTTGAACATGGTAAATAAGAATCGAATTTAATTATGCAGATGATAAAAAGCCAAGCATATTTTATTTTCCTAATTGGTGCAAAATGTTGCCTTTCAAGCTTTGTGCCTGCAATCTACAAATCATCTCCAACTCTAGATACTTTCGTAGAGTTCAAAAGTGTAGTCTACTCCATTTCTCATCCATGAAAATCTGGAATGCCTTTAAAGCTATTAAGGAAATGAGAATGAAAACATACATACAAGTAGTGAGGCTATTCATCAGTGAGTTGTACTGAAATGAGACGGATCTCTTATTGATATTGTTCCTATATACTATGGACTGATCAAATATAACAAATATAACAAAAATGTGCTATATCACAGAAATAAATAACGAATTAAAAAAATTGTGATATTTGAATTTTTGTATTAGGGTTCTCTAGAGGAACAGAACTAATAGTGTGTATATATGTGTGTGTGTATATATATATATACACTATCATAATATTTGCATATATGTATGTATATAATATATGCATATGTGTGTGTGTGTGTGTGTGTGTGTGTATACTTGCTCTCTTTGAACTTCTCCCTTTTACCACGTGATGACACAGCTAGAAGGTCATCACTACATGCCAGCTCCTTGATCTTGAATTTCCTAGCCTCTAAAAATGTGAGCTCATTATAAATTACTCAGTCTCAGATACTCTGATAGCTGCAAAAAACAATCCAAGACAAGCAGTCCGTAAAGCATATATATATATAGGCTTTACGTATATATGCATATATATTTACATACATATATACAGCCTTTACATACATAATATATGTATATATATTTTTATATATAAAAAGAGGAGTAAAGAGGAGTTTATTAAGTATTGACTCACATGATCACAAGGTCCCACAATAGGTCATCTGCAAGTTGAGGAGCAAGGAGAGCCCGTCCAAGTCCCAAGACTGAAGAACTTGGAGTCTGATGTTCAAAGGCAGGAAACATCCAGCATGGGAAAAAGATGTAGGATGGGAGGATGGGCCAGTCTAGTCTTTTCATTTTTTTCTGCCTGCTTTATATTCTAGCCATGCTGGCAGCTGATTAGATGGTTCCCACCCAATTAAGGGTGGGTCTGCCTCTCCCAGCCCACTGACTCAAATGTGCATCTACTTTGGCAACACCAACACCTTCACAGACATGCCCAAGATCAGCACTTTGCATCCTTCAATCCAGTCAAGTTGACACTCAGTATTAACGATCATAAATTTATTTTACAAGTCTACTTATCTAACAATCTTATTCAGTAGGTCTAATCATGGACAATGTATTAAGGGCATATTTTCTTAGAATTTTACATCTTTGAAACATTTTATTAGACATTCATTCAGTAAACATTCTCTCAGAATCTATGACATTTCAGAATATGAAAAAGCATTTAGGAATAATTCACAATCCTTCTTAGATATGTGTTTTTCCTTGCATTGTGCAGATAAAGCTAAGAATGAATATAAAGTCTAACCAGATGTGAAAATATGATTTTTTTACTACAGAGAACAATATATTATCATTATTATGCACATATATTTTATTTTAGCAATGTAGAACTATACAATAATGTTGTGTAACATAATGCATAGTAATACCTAAATGATCTTCATAAGGCATAGAAAACCCAACCCTAACATTTTGAGGAGTACCTCCAGCATCTATATTCATATAGTTTGACTCTTGCTCTGTAAGTAAAAGATGTACATTTCTGATCATTTTAGTGAATCATAGATATATTCTGTTTAATTATTTTATATTCAGGTGCATTTGAATTTAACAGTATTACTTAATTTAAAACTTTATTTTGGATATAGTAAGTACTATGTCAACTTGAATAACCACTATAGTGGAAACATCTCACATTTCTAAAAATTATGAACAAGTTTGTATCACAAATATTATTGCTTATTATTCTTACATGAATCTTGTATTATAGATATTATTTCCATATTAGATGTGGGGAAATTAAGGCCCATGACCAACTTAAATACATATACTTAGTAAGAAATAGATATGAACAATATCATATTGAAAGTTTTCTAGCCAGTATTTTTCTCACCTCATCAAAAGTAAATAAATATTTTTCCCCAAAACCTTTATGTAACAACAAAATGAGCAATACCCTGTCTTTTGTTCAAGCTTAAGCTCTTTAGGAAAGAAGAGTAGCCAAAACTATAAGTCTTGGAAAATTTGACTTTTGTTACACCACGAGAGATTGCAGAGTTCTTAAATTTTTAAAGCCTATTCTCATAGCAACTGTTCTAAGTTGTCCTTGAATATTGCAAAGACTGGAGGGAGATAAGGTAGTCAGGTCTCAGAGAAAGCTCAGTTCTCCACATGCAGGGTACAGATGCAATGAGTCGTGGTATCCTAATACTGCAAAGGACAATGGCCTGAAAGTTGAGGAAGAGGCTGTGATTGCTACAGATTCATCAATAAACACCTTAAAAATTATAGTGAACATAATCACTCCACGACTTATATGTGGAGAAAGTAGATACCACAAGCAGCAGAGCCACCTAAATGCCAATGGGCCAAATGGACCCAGCCAATAAGCAATACAGCACTGTTTTTCATGAACTAAAGAACAAAGCACTTTGGCGAAAAATTCTCACATTGAGTATGCCCTGGGCTCTGTGGGAGCCAGAGTTCCCTAGAAAGTAGAATTTGAAAAAGGTTTAAATTCAAAGACTTTATTGCATAATGTGATCTAGAGAGCAGGAGTGAGTAAGAGGTGTGATGTCAAAAAAGGAGGGAAAGTCAATACGTACAAATAACTGTTTGCTCATTCTAACAGGAACTCTTGAAGAGCAAAATGAAATGCATCTCAGGACTAACTCTCAGGGACACAGAGAATTATACACCATAGGTCAAAGGTTGTTCCTCATGAGGCATAAAGGTAACCAATTTAGGAAATACAAGAGCTGTTCTCAGTATCTCTACTGCTACCTTAACAGCAAAACCCAAGGGCAAAATGCAACAGGAGCTCAAAACATGAGCTGCAGAGCTGGCTACAGCAGTAGTAAATAAAAAATAAAAAATAAATAAATAAATAAATACCCGTGATGCAAAAATGTAGAATCAACCCAAATGCAATCAGTGGTGGATTGGATAGAGAAAAGAATGAAATCTTGTCCTATGCACAGCAGCATGGGTGCAGGTGGAGGCCAATATCCTCAGTGAACAAACACAGGACCAGAAAACTAAATGCCTCCTGCTCTCACTTGTAAGTGGAAGCTAAACACAGAGCACATATTGACATAAACATGAGAACAATAGACTCTATGGATTTCTCCAGTGGAATGGGAGAGAACTATGCATGGGTTGAAGAACTACCTGTGGGTACTATGTTCACCACCTAGACAATGGGATCTGTACCCCAAACCTGAGAAGCACTCAATATTCTCATGTAACAAACCTGCATATGTACCCCATTTATCTAAAATAAAAGTTGAAATTTAAAAAATAAAGAAAAGAGGAAAAAGAAAGAAAGAAAGAAAGAAGGAAAGAAGAAAGAAAGAAAGAAAGAAAGAAAGAAAGAAAGAAAGAAAGAAAGAAAGAAAGAAAGGGAGGAAGAAAGAAAAAGAAAGAA
>NW_012115533.1:4175664-4183863 GCF_000951035.1 Colobus angolensis palliatus
AAGAAAGAAAGAAAGAAAGAAAGAAAGAAAGAAAGAAAGAAAGAAAGAAAGAAAGAAAGAAAGAAAGAAAGAAAGAAAGAAAGAGAAAAAAGAAAAGAAACCTATGAGGACATATTAAATAATGCACAAGAGAGGTTCCATATCAACTGCTCTCTTATAACTCAGATACACACATTACCTTATTAAGCCTACTTCATCACAAAGCTCCCACTAAGGGAAAGGTCCACTTTAGTCTCTGAAAAGAATGAAAGTAAGAGGCTTATGAAAACAAATCTTCATTGCTGCATTTATCTGTAAGGATATTCATCCCTATTCTCTCTTTCTTATTTTCGTTTGTCTATACCCTTAGCCAGCATTCTGACTAGTCTCCATTGTTCAATTTATCACCGAGGAGTCTAGATACTTTTTTTTCTCTTGTCAAGCTGTGATTCTTCAATTGTACATTTACCATTTAAGTATATGGATCTGGATGATCTGGATGTGTTTTTCCATATTCCTACTGCCTACCAGCAATCCTGCTTCTTGATGGAAATCAGAATTAAATGATTCTTACCGATAGAGTAACCTTTTTTCTATGCCTACTGCATTGTTCGTGTTAAGAACCCCCCTTTGACCAGGTGGTAATCAGAGCTTCAAGTTCCCTTGAAAAAGAAGCTTTAATTCCGAAAACATAGACCTTAAAATCCACTACACCTTTGGAATAATACATTCAAGTAGGAAACTGAGAATCATGTTGAGAAGGACCAATACCACTTCCTTCGTTTCAAAGTCCATGTATTCTAGCTTTAGAAACAAAGTATCACATATACGCTATTGTTATTCAGGATCCTGAAGAGACAGCATTATAATCTGCAGGGTATTGTCCTTAAACCATCACATTCGCTAAACTTTCAACAGGCCCTTCTTTATTCTATTAGATCAGCTGCATCAGGGTGTTGGGATATATGAAAATGCCAATGAGTCCTGTGACCATGAATGCATTTTACCATCTCTTTCGCCATAAAATGTATCTTTTGGTAGAAGACAATATTGTCCTTACTATGTCTATAAACCCCAGGGTTGCAGAAGAGGAATGCTTGCAGAAATAGTGCATTGGGGAGACAAATATATATCAAGAATAGATGCAAACTGAGAAGTCCAGCGCTGAGGGGGACAGACATGAGGGAGGAGGCCTGGACCTGAAGTGAAGTGTTCTCAAATTAAACCATCATGGAACTAGTCAAAGCCCAAACATAACAGGTTTATGCAGCCGTGGATTTATGAGTCGAACTGGTGAATATTATGTTTGATGCTGGGTTCTAGGTATCAAGGGAAAGAAAGGAGGTTCCTTAAATTACTGAGGTTTGATTTTTGGCTCACCTGCAAGACACCTGAATCATTTAATTTCACTTAAGAAATATGGCCTTCCTTGCAGTAAAGTATCTTATAAAAATTCACACACTTTATATTCAATAATATTTATATCTATGGAAAATAACAAAATGGATCAATGAGCCTTTCATTTCCAGAAACGAGGTAAAATATACCTGGAATTTGAAACTTAAAAAATCCTAAAAAGCAACCACAAAAAGTTGCTGGAGCTATGCCATTGCTGCTCAGGCACTGGACTTCTGGCCTATTTGGCCATATTTGGATAAATATTCCAAGTGCTTATCCTAGAGTGATAAGTTGTTACAAATTCTTGAGTCAAGGACAGTATCCTGAAATCTTTATTGTGTTTCGTCTCTTGAAAGCTGCCTTCCACCATACTAACAGTTTTTTACTAACAGTTAAAAAAAGGAGCAGCATTAGCCCTGAGGAAGTCTGTACTTACCCTTTTGAAACTCTTGGTCACCCACTGCTTTAATCATAATTCTTTCTCATTGTTTATTATAAAATCAAAACAACCTGACATTTCAGCAGCTGATATTTGTTTTTCTATAGGCAAAATCCAGCTGACAGTAAATATTAGACACCAAATGCTTCACACATATTGCTCGGGCTTCTTTTTTCAGCAGACTTGCAAGATAAGTATATTGTGAAGCACACGCTTACTTGTGCTTGATTGCTGTTACAATGCTTATAAGGATGAATTCTCAACTGGAAAGATGAACTTCTGGAATTTTCTCCTGTAATCCTTAGAATTATGAATATATGCAAAAGGTGTTAAAACTGAAAATGAATTTCGATCTTTTCCTGGTTTGCATGACAAATTAGTTCCTTGGTTATTTGAAGAGGAAGAGCAAGGCATCCCAGGAGTAACAGTTTAGATTGCTTAATATAAATATCTTCCTATTAGAAAACAGAAAAATGAGTTTCAATAGGAATTACTATAAATGTTAAGCTTTCTTTCCTTTACAAAACATTCATCATCCAGTAGAGCAAAGACCATGCAATGACAGAAAAGCCTCTGTACAAAGCATGGATTCAAATTTCATCTCTCATATGTGAGTCATGCAATAGTTGACCAGTCTCTTAAACTTACTGGTCTTTTGTTTTCTCATTTGTTTTTCCCACCTGAGAGTAGACAAATAAATATTTGGAGGTCATTTAGTGTCTAAGTGTGAGCTTTCTACAGAGTGTAGGATAGTGTTTTAAGAATTTCAGATTCAATTTGTGTAAGATTTTTCAACTTTTCCCTTCTGATCCTGTGGAATAATACTTACAAAAATGCTTCACAATTTTATATTGTGAAATGTTTTCCAAAGTGTTTTATTACATAATACATCTAAACGTCTAAATAATTATGTGAGGTAAGCTTCACAATGCAGATGTTATCTTCTGCAACTCAGTGAGGTAAAAATTCAATATATTATACCCATTAAACCTTAAAATAGTGTCTGAAAGTCAAATCTTCTCATTGTAATTAAAAACTGACTTTTGAGCTTTTTTTCTGTTCGATGTCTAATTTATTGATAATTCAAATGCATATTATTTAAGTGAATATATTGTTTAAATTTTTTGAAAAGACGAAATAGAAACGAATTTAGAGAAGGAGGAAAAGAAGAAGAGAGAGAAAGAGGAAAAGAGAGAAATAAAGTATGAGAGGCGGAGAGGAAAAGAGAAGAGAAGGAAGAAGGGGAAGGAAGGAAGGAAGGAAGGAAGGAAGGAAGGAAGGAAGGAAGGAAGGGAGGGAAGGAAGGAGAAATGAAGGAAGAAAGGAAAGAAGGAAGGAGAGTTTAAGATATTAATTTATAATCCCATATTCTTTGGTAATCCAAGGATTACCTTATAACATCTATATCCCATTTAAACTTATTTAAATAATTCTTTTATTTTGGTGATGGAGAGGACAGTTTTCCCTTAAATTTCAGGCAAAATAAATAAAACACTGGAAGTTTTAAGATGTGATCACACTTATAAATGTAAATCTTAATGAAAAATAAATTAATTGTGAAGAAAACCAGATGAGATATGGCAAAAGATAACCAATCAAATGAAAGAATAGCCTACAAATTTATGCAATTTCTCATTCAGTGGTGTGCAATACCAAAAACAGAAACACAATGGACAACTCCATTGTCTAGTTATCTTTACTCGTTTCTTGATTACTGGAACTTAGTAGGGTTACTGGTAAGAAAAATTGGTATTTTACTTTCTAATTTAAAAAAAAAAAAGCAGAAACCTCTCCATTCCTCATTGTGCTAACCTGGAAAATGCATAACTTAATGATTCTCTTTTAGAAATGATTTGAAGATAAAGGAAATAATGTCGTTATAAAAGGTGGCTATTACTTACTTTGCTAAGGTGTAGTCATTCAAGAACTAGAAATGCCTTTGCAAAAATTCCTCTTCTGCAAGAGTATATAAAAAAAAAAAAAAACAGTACTTTTCACTGACATAGGTAACACCGGACTTTTATTTTTTTATATACCACCAACTTTAGATATCAAGTTTCCTTCTACCAAGAAAAACTGAGCATAGAGAAAAATGATCTGAAAAACTTTCCATGTGTCAATAGGTTAAATCTTCTCTCATAGATAATCCAATCAATATTTATTAAATATAAATAACACTTAAAATAATATTACATAATATTCTGAGATTTGAGACAGTATATTAACATGAATAAAGTTATTTGATACTAGTAAAATGTAATGGCAAAATATTTCCCATTTATGATTGTAACAAAATCTAAAATAGTTTTCAAGTCAAAACATTTACAAGACTTGGATAAGTCTTGTATGGAGAGGATATTTAAAAGTGAAAAGATTTTCATTTTCCATATTTTTTATGGAATATGAATACAGTTTCAATGAGAATCTTTCTAGGATTATATTGTTATTTTTACCTTGATGGATTTATAATGAGATTGATATAGAGTAATAGAAATTTAGTCTTTGTGCTGAAGTGATGCTTCAAGTCAGTGTTAGAAATGGTTCATTATATGTTTAAAGAGCAAGAGGATAATCCGTTCATAATAATATATCACTATTTTTCTTGCTACTCAAATCTATTTTTCTTCCTATAAAATTACTCAAATCTCCTTCCCATTTTACTGTCATGAAGGTCAAGGAGTGATGCATGAAGTTCCAGCCAGCAATACTTCATGACTCAGGCTATGTGTGCTTTGAGAATGAGCATTAGACCCAATTCAAGTCAATAAGAACTAATTCCAGGACTTTTATGTAAACTGTAGAAAGAATCATCTTCTTTTCACTGGTTTTAAACCTGGGGGCCACTTACTAATGATTTATTAACCAGTTGACATGAGTCTAAAGTTGAAGACAAGGCAAAACTAAGAGAGAGAAACAAACAAACATTAAAAACAAAACAGATTCTGATGACTTTGTTTGAAACCTGAGATGAAGACCATTTGAAATTTGTGATGAAGATTAGACCGAGGTCAGACCAATCGCTGAACTTTCAAGTGCTGGGATCCAATAGTGCTCTTTATATTGATAAACAGTTTGAATTGAGATTTAAATGAGTCTGATATATAATATTACTATATGGGAGAAAATACATTTAGCTCAATTCTTTGCACCATTAGGTTAATAATTTCTATTTATTCAATCCTGAATCAAAGATTAAATGATGATTCAAATTTAGACCTCCAAAAACAATCCAAACAATTAACAAAAACAAAAAATTACTTCAAAACAACCCCTGAAAACAGAGTGCCATAAAAACCTATATATATATACACACACACATATATATACACATATGTATGAATATGTCTATAGTTGGAATGTATGAAAACCACTTTTTTGCCTGACTTGGAAGACAGTAAATATAAGGGAAAGTGTTATTTTTTAAGTTTATAAGCTTCAAAAAATACTATATATAAATCTGAAAGGCATTTATCACATTGAAGATGATATTTGAAAAAGACAAAGCACTAATTGCACTAGAAAATCAAGAGGCCCAGCAAATGAAGAAAACTTGACTAAGTATGAAAGTGAGTAATTTATATTAAAAGAAACACAGTTGTGAGTAATAATATAAATAGATACCAGTCTAACTAATAATTAACCAATTAATCAATTAAAGACATGAAAACATTTGTTTAAATAACCTGATCTTTGGACATTAACAAAATATTAACAACATTGATTATGATAGAGTTTGATTAATAAAAGCATGTCATTTCCAGAAGCGATAGCAATCTGTAAGATCTGCTGTAAACACTTGGAACAAATTAGTAATATATATCAAAATATAACATTCATAATCAATGGAGCATTTTTATATTTAAATATTGTCATATGGAAGTGCAATAATTACAAAATCTTCATTCCATATTGTTGGTAATAGCAAAAATAAAGGAAGCAAATGCTAGTCAATCAACAATTTTGCCATTAATTGTAGTGTTTACAATGAACCACTCTTTAATATTTAAAGTCATAGTTTGTATGTGCTTTAAGGTAAAATTTACCACAGAGTAGGAAATAAAACACAAAGTCACTAGCAAGGTATTATCCTTAATATAGTGTAATTGTAACAGAAAATAATATTTGCTCATATATAAATATGAAATCTGAATATATAGATAAAATACAACAGTAATTGTGCAAAACCCTGGAATATACTATGCAATAAATAACTGTGATTAAGTTGTGAGCTATAAGATTATAACAGCCTGGTGCAGTGGCTCACGTCTGTAATTCCAGCACTTCGGGAGGCCAACGAGGGCAGATCACTTGAGTCCAGGAGTTTGAGACCAGCCTGAACAACATGGTGAAACTATATCTCTATAAAAGATGTAAAAATCAGCCCAGCATGGTGGCATGTACCAGTAGTACCAGGTACTCAGCAGGCTGAGGCCCAAAGATCACTTGAGCCTGGGAAGTGGAGGTTGCAGTGAGCCAAGATTGTGCCATTGTACTCTAGCCTGGGCAGTAGAGTGAGACCCGACCTCAAAAAAAAAAAAAAAAAAAGAAAAGAAAAGAAAAGAAAAGGTCATAGCATACTTTAATCTTTTATATTATATATTGTATATAAGTACTATAATTTTTAAAATTATAACTAGCATATAACATTTTTAATAATCAGAAATAAATTACATGATTAACTAGAAACAGGAAGTAAAGGGGACTGGAGCCTATTACTCAATGCCAAATTTATAATAAATAAACAACGCACACTTTCTTTTTACAGGAAGAGCAGATGCCTTAGTGTTACAATTGGAGATACTTAATTATATAGTGACTATTTGCCATTTTCTCAAAATTATGGGTTCCTTGAGAGTCAGGATAGAAAAAACATTAATATATGTACACTAAAGCATCAAGTCAAATATTTGATTCACATAGGCAGCAAATTAACCCATTACAAATCATGTGAATGAAATTTAATTTGGAAGGTTTGATATTCAATAATTATATTTTACCTGGTATTCTTATCAAGTAATTCACAACTTTTAAAAATCACCAAGATTAAATGTGTATTTAAAAAAAAGGACTCCCCCATTCTGTTTCACAACTATGCTCAGAAAAGCAATTATTTTAGTCATTTTATATTTGCTTTATATTTACATCTACTTTAAATAATATGCTTTCATAAAAATGTTTTATCAAGGGCGGACCAAGATGGCCGAATAGGAACAGCTCCAGTCTCCAACTCCCGGCGCGAACAACACAGAAGACTGGTGATTTCTGCATTTTCAACTGAGGTACTGGGGTCGAATCACTGGGGAGTGCCGGACAATCGGTGCTGGTCAGCTGCTGCAGCCCGACCAGCCAGAGCTGAAGCAGGGCGAGGCATCGTCTCACCTGGGAAGCGCAAGGGGGAAGGGAATCCCTTTTCCTAGCCAGGCAAACTGAGACACATAACACCTGGAAAATCGGGTAATTCCAACCCCAATACTGCACTTAAAGGAAACAGGCACACCAGGAGACTATACCCACACCTGGCCGGGAGGGTCCCACAGCCATGGAGGCTCCCTCTTTGCTAGCACAGCAGTCTGCGATCTAACCACAAGGCAGCAGTGAGGCTGGGGGAGGGGCTCCCGCCATTGCTGAGGCTTAAGTAGGTAAACAAAGCCGCTGGGAAGTTGGAACTGGGTGGAGCTCACAGCAGCTCAAGGAAACCTGCCTGTCTCTGTAGACTCCACCTCTGGGGACAGGGCAGAGCTAAAAAACAACAGGGGAAGCAGCAGAGGCCTGTGCAGACCTGAACGACTCTGTCTGACAGCTTTGAAGAGAGCAGTGGATCTCCCAGCACGGAGGTTGAGATCTGAGAAGGGACAGACTGCCTGCTCAAGTGGGTCCCTGACCCCTGAGTAGCCTAACTGGAAGATATCCTCCACTAGGGGCAGTCTGAAACCCCACACCCTGCAGGGTGGAGTACACCCCTGAGAGGAAGCTTCCGAAGTAAGAATCAGACAGGTACAATCGCTGTTCAGCAATATTCTATCTTCTGCAACCTCTGCTGCTGATACCCAGGCAAACAGGGTCTGGAGTGGACCTCAAGCAATCTCCAACAGACCTACAGCTGAGGGTCCTGACTATTAGAAGGAAAACTATCAAACAGGAAGAACACATATACCAAAACCTCATCAGTGCGTCATCATCATCAAAGACCAGAAGCAGATAAAACCACAAAGATGGGGAAGAAGCAGGGCAGAAAATCTGGAAATTCAAAAAATAAGAGGGCTTCTCCCCCTGCAAAGGAGCGCAGCTCATCGCCAGCAACAGATCAAAGCTGGTCAGAGAATGACTTTGATGAGATGAGAGAAGAAGTCTTCAGTCCATCAAACTTCTCAGAGCTAAAGGAG